>NC_140243.1:11703264-11705764 GCF_949987555.1 Borostomias antarcticus | reverse complement strand
CCCCCCCCCCACACACACACACACACACACACACATAAACACATATGTCACACATACGTTACTGTAAATGCAACTTCTCTGTTGTAAAGCACTTTGAGATGCATTTATTTGTATGAAAGGTGCTATACAAATAAAGTTTTATTATTATACACTTGCAGCCTATAGGGGCCTGTTCAAGTGATTTCTTTCCCAGCTTTTAAAATGTGTGTATGTGTATGTGTGTGTGTGTGTGTCTTTGTGTTTGTCTGTAGGGATTCCTATGAGGTCATGGCAGGCTGCATGCAGGGGGCTTGTGCTCAGTTCAGATCCAATGAGCCCAGCCTCAAGAGAGACTGAGATAGAAGGATTACAGCTTTCTTTTCTTTGAGGCACTGAGCATCACAGGGAGGAAGGAGAGGGTATGGGGCAGGAGGAGGACAGGAGAGGGAGACCGAGAGAGAGAGAGAGAGAGAGAGAGGAGGGAGGAGGAGGAGGACAGGAGAAGGAGACTGAGGAGGGAGGAGGAGAAGGAGACAGAGGAGGGCTGAGGAGGGAGGAGGAGGGAGGAGGAGGAGGACAGGAGAAGGAGACTGAGGAGGGAGGAGGAGAAGGAGACAGAGGAGGGCTGAGGAGGGAGGAGGAGGGAGGAGGAGGAGGAGGACAGGAGAAGGAGATTGAGGAGGGAGGAGAAGGAGACAGAGGAGGGCTGAGGAGGGAGGAGGAGGAGACAGAGGAGGGCTGAGGAGGGAGGAGGAGGAGGAGGACAGGAGAAGGAGACAGAGGAGGGCTGAGGAGGGAGGAGGAGGAGACAGAGGAGGGCTGAGGAGGGAGGAGGAGGAGGAGGACAGGAGAAGGAGACAGAGGAGGGCTGAGGAGGGAGGAGGAGGAGACAGGGGAATGGTATGCAGAGGGAGTGAGAGAGGGGGAATGTACATGTGTGCATTCATCAGAGTTCTCTCTGAGCCTTAGGCTTCCTGCTCTAAGCCCCTGGCCCAACCCAACCGGTGTGTGTGTGTGTGTGTGTGTGTGTGTGTGTGTAAGGATTGGTATATTAAGAATAGTTCTGGTCTCAACTCTGCCTTAAAGCTGGCCCTTCCAGAACTCACACACACACACGCACACATGCGAACACACACACACACACACACACACTGTCGCTGGGCTCTCCCTAGGGTGTCTCCTCACGTTTGCTCTGATGAAGCAGTCATATCTGTCTGAGTCCAGCTCATTATGGAACCCCTGTTGTGTGTGTGTGTGTGTGTGAGTGTGTGTGTGTGTGTGTGTGTATGTTTGTGTGTGTATGTGTGTGTGGAGTGTGGCTTGCAGCATAGAGCCAGGGCACACATGACAGACAGACCGTGACCAGCAGAAAATCGATTTAGGGTCTGACATGCTAGAGCTCAAAGACCCCTTAGATGAGTTTCTGTGAGTGTGTGCGTGTATGCATGTATGAGTGTGTGTATGAGTGTGTGTATGCGTGTGTTTGGGGGGGGGGGGGTATGGGAGGGTCTGAGAGTTTTAAGCCTTCACAGTTCTGATCTGTTCCATCCTTACAGAGAGGTACTCTCTACTGCTGAGCTCCAACCTGCTGTGACAGCAAAACACACACACACACACACACACACACACACGTCTCATGCATACACACACACACACACACACACACACACACACATGTCACACACATGCCTCAGCCAGGTTCATGGACGTAAAGGTGCATCTGGTTTGGAAAGGTCATCTCAGTAATCTGCTTCTGTGACTTCATACCAACACACTGGCTCCCTAGCAGCAAGATAATCATGTTCTCTCATTCCTGTGCAACAACGCATAAATGTTCACTGTTGTGTCAGAGCACGACCTCATCAGCTCTGTGAGACACACATACATACACACACACTCACTCACACTCACGCTGTACACAGTCAACTCTGAAGGGACGCCTGTCGTAGGGGAGGAGTTATGGTGGAGTCCCTCCCACTTATTGGTAGCTCGCTGACATCAGCCAGATTCTAGAACATTGCCCTTGGCGACGGTGACCTGGTGCGCAATGACATCTGTGTAGCTAAGACACGTAGCCCCTAGAGCCACTCAAAACACCTTGTACACACACACACACACGCATGCACAAACACATCCTGCCCTACACCGTGCTCTACCATTGACCATACATGTGTCGGTCTAAGATAAGATAAGATAAGACTTTATTGATCCCCCAGGGGGAAATGAGACGTTTCAGCATTGAAAATTACAGAAAGGTTGAAAAGAAGAGAAACGCTAGACACAGAGTAACAAAAATAAGACATTAGATAAGGGGGGGGGGGGTAGCATAAAAAGTCTAGTCTCCATAAAGTATAGTACCTGGATATGTTTCTGCCACCCCTACAGCCCCCTACACACATTCTGCCACCCTGGACCCCCGAACACCTCCTAATCCTCTTTCTCCTTGAGCGGGTGGTATTTATATACCGCTGTGCCCTGTGACAGGTTAACACTTAGGTCTGCCTGCTCTTTCTCTCTTGCA
>NC_140243.1:11578264-11698264 GCF_949987555.1 Borostomias antarcticus | reverse complement strand
CAGGACTGGTCGAATGGAAGCTAGTCATGCCACTGAAATAGCTGTGATTTGAAATTACATGAAATAATGTCTGATTAATTAAGATAGGTCTTGTCGCCTGGACACATCAGTTCCAATGCTTCCAATGCTAATCCAGCACAAAAAGAGTGGGATAGCCCGTTAGCTCATGAGCTCACAACAACTAGCAGCTTCTATAACATTAATGGTAGCAGTCAGTGGCTAAAGCAGTTACATAACATAACATAAAGTCATTCCCACCGGGAACCCCGGTCTCCTGGGTGGGCGTCCAATGCTCTCACCACTACTCTACTTCTACTTCTCTGGAGATCGGAAGGTTGGTTTTGGTGTCCTTCTTCCAGTCCCTAGTGTGGGTTGGGGTTAGAATATGGGTTGGGGTTGGGACAGGATCTGATCTATAAGGCAAGGGGTAAAGGTTGGAGTGAAAGGATGAACATGTGGAGGTTTGGGGTATTGTCCCATAAAGTCATCCCCACTGGGTCTTCAACCCCAGTCTCCAGGGTGGGAGTCCAATGCTCTCACCACTACTCTACTTGTGCAGTGGAGATTGGCGGGTTGATTTTGGTGTCCTTCTTGATTTTGGTGTGCTGGAACTACTGCCTCTTGTGGTGCCACATTGGGTCTCATTCACCAATATCTTCTTAAGTTCTGTTCTTAAATGTATTCCTAAGAACGTTTCTAAGGAAAGCTCTCGTCTGATTCACGACGTGTTTGTAAACCGCTGGATGAGTTCGCACCTGCCTTCTCTTAATGGTGAATACGATGGTTTCTCAAATTGAAAATGCGTGAACGCGCACCCAAATTAGCATAGGTAACCGCCCCGGCAGCTCCATATAAGGACATGCCACCGCTGGCCCGTGTGCACACACACGCTCCGAAACGAGTGAGAAATGTTTGAAGGATAAGCTAGTGATCATGTCAAAGCGTAAATCCAAATCTGATGGGGCGCCGGCCTAAAGAAGAAAAAAAATCATCAGTGCTGAAGTGGAGGTACTGCTGGAGGAGGTCAACAATAGACGGGCGGTCATATTCAGGAGTGTCAGCAGTGGCTATAAAGCAACACAAAAGCATGAAGCATGGGACGCGATCACCCGTGCAGTTAATATAGTATCAGGAGAAGGGCGCACAACTGCTGAAATAAAAAAAGAAATGGGCTGATGTGAAATCGGACAGCAAAAAACGCATTGCGAAACATAGGTACCCTACTTATCTGATCTACATACTGTATAGAAATAATCCTTAATAGAGTATTGGAGTTTATCTGTAATGACCATAACCTTGGAGCCGGCAGCAACATTTCACTGTGACTGGACATTAGGCTGCATGTGACAAATAAAGGAATCGTGAATGTTTAATCTTGAGGAGAGATATGCAGGCTACTGGAGGGGGGCCGGCATGCCCACCGTTCGCCGAGTTCGACCAGCGCGTTGGTGCCATGATAGGGACAACAGCACTGTTGGGTGTGCGCGCCGCTGGCGATATGGATACAGACACCAGGGATACAGACTACCAACCCCTCTCCGCAGCAGACTCTCTGGCTAGCGCACTTTGCATCCAATTCTCAAATTGAGGTGACCGCAATCACCAATTGATGAAATGGTCATGGATTTGTTGGTATTATATGTAGGCCTATGATACAGCGAAATCTCACGACGGTCAAAAAATTAAAACAAAACACAACACTCATTAATTTACACCAAAATCACAAATTATTAACACACAATTGAAATATTTTCTCGACATCTTCAAGACTAATCAACACGAATAACAAGCAATTCGGAGCGAAATGATTTGAACAATGACATATTAGATATTCTGACGCACACGTTTACAATGGAAATTATGGTCATGATTAGGACATGTTATTTATATATAGGGAATTATGGAAATATAATTGTATTTCAATCATATATCATCCAACTGTAGAATTGAGGTGACCGCAATCACCAATTTTGCATAATCTACATTTGCGCAGTTACGGGGACTTTCTCAGCAACGCCTGTCATTATGAAAAGATTCAACATGAAATAAATAAATGTGACATTATGAAATAAAGTGTCCTTCGGAAAAGTACCATTATGAATCAAATAAAAAGTGCAATTTGAAAATAAAATGTGAAATATGAAATGAAACATACATTATGAAATAATATTTAATATTAATTGTTTGCATTTTATTTAATTATTTAGCGATTTCACAATGTATCTATTTATTTATTTATATTCCTGTATTTATACATATGATTCTTTATATAATGAAGGGATATTTATTTATTTAATATTGGCACATTTGGTATTCCATACGGGCACCCACAGAAAAGTAAATAGAGAGAGTAAGTAAATAGAGAAAATATCTCAAGTCTTAACCGGTACAGGTCGTCATCCATCTCTTGTTGTTCATGTTTTCGTTCATAAACGAGTACCCATGTGTTTGGATGTAAGTTACGTGATGCCTTTGAGTTATAGTTGAACTGTGTTAGCACTAGCTAGATTGTGTTAGCCCTAGTGCTAGCTAATGTTACATTTGCTAGCCCTCGAGAATAGCTACTGCAGCTGATAACGTTACTAGCCAAGAAGTAGATATTCAGCAATCCATTTTTCTCAGAGAAGCTTTCAAACAAAAAAAAGGAATTACCGAACCAGAGAGACCAAGACCTAAGATGGAAGGGCTAACACAGCCAGACATGGGATTTGTGAGGCACTCTTAAGATGCTAACTTTGACCAATACAACTGGCTAACGGCAAGCAAAACCTAATGCTTTGCAGCTTTATGCATTTCAGATTGATCATGTTGGCAATGGGAGATAAGGACCTGTTGTTGCATGTCGTTGACAAAAGCTTCCCCTTATTATGGTGTCAGAACGATGGCTTATGAATGTGATGTGATAGCCCAGAGATGGTTAACACTGGAATTTTCAGTTTGATAAAGCCGTTGTGATGTTTGAGCACGAGTTGTCGTAATCTTGTGATGGACTTCGTTTTGGTGTGGAATTATAGTAGTTTGCATCTTGTTTGGGATGTGATGCAGCAGTCATTCTACGCCTACATGTGGTTTATTTTCGGTGATTAGACTGACTGTTGACTGGCACAGCTTTAGGTGGTGATGGAGGAATGAGCTTAAAGCAATACATAGCATTTTCTCTGGTTTTCTCAGAACTGCGCCCCCACAGGCTCTGCGAGTAAGTGCACTTTCGTACTGTCGTAATGTTATCAGATTGTCTTTTTCTTTTTCTGGCTTCCTCCGTGATGTTTCGCTTTGGTTTTCTCACCTCCACCATGATATCATTGAGCTAAAAAACGCATGATATCCATAGACGCCAGAATAGTTAGCTACTACTGTATTGTTTAAGCACAACGTTGCGCATGCACACTTTGACTGAATGCTGCGTCCCGGGGGCGCGGGTTTTAAAAGGTAATAAATGTCAATGTATTATCTTTCAGAGTAGACTGTTTGGACGATTCAGCTTACTTTTAGTAAATCTAATTGGAGAATTAGCACCAGACATGTTTGTAAAGGTCCAAATATCGCGATGTATTGCTTTAATGTATTGATGCTTTTTTGTGCGTGGCTGTAAGCCAGCGCACCTACTGTAGTATAGCATTCATCCGGTTATCACTCCTTCCCTCACTCCCTCCCTCCCTTCGTTACTGCGGACAATGGGCCTCATTCACCAACGAAGTAAAGAAGTTCTTAAGAAGCATTTCTTCTTAAACTGTACTTATGCTGTTTCCAAGACAATTCTGGCATTCACCAATGGTTTCTCATCTGGGATTTGTTCTCAGCTAAGAACAGAATATACGAACACTGAATAGCAGTCACAAGGAGGCCATTTGAGTGCGGAATTATATATATATTCCTGTATTTATACATATGATTATTTATATAATGAAGGGATATTTATTTATTTAATATTGGCACATTTGGTATTCCATATGCCCGAGCCTTATGCTGTGTTCACACCGGGCGCAAATGTTTCCTGCAGCGTGGCGAGTTTACATAGAAAGTCAATACAATTCGCGCGAACTGGGTGGTGGGCGGTGCGAATCGCCAAACTCGGCGGCGCAGTTGCCAGGATTCGCTGCGCGGCGACATTCGCAAAAGTTAAATTTTTTGGACTTTCTGCGGCGGATTCGCACGGCGACCCATTGCACGGCGACACATTGCGGCGCAAATTTTCTCACCGCGCCCGGTGTGAACACAGCATTATGGCGCTTCACCTTCGCCGCTTATGAGGGCTATATAGCAGTTGAATAATAATGAATAATGCCTTTTTTTTTCTTCCCCTCAGGCGACCCTGAGTCCCGCAGCCCTCCTGGCATTTGCCAGTGCGGTCAGATTGCCAGTCCGCCAGCGGTTGCAGCTGTTGCTTATTCTGCAACTGTATCGTAGGGGAAACAATGCTGCTAGCCTGTGTAATATAACATTGCTGTAGCCTACTTAAACTTGTTTCAATCACAAGCAACAGGTTTACTTTTTTTAGTGTGTAACGTTAGTTGTTACCTACTTTAATTTGTGTCCTCCTCCTGTGCCTACTATCTTCCTCTCTCATTCTTCTCTGTCTGCTTCTTTCAACACCATCACGCCAGGAACTGTTTGTGCGCTCATGTAGGCGCATAAAAAGAAAAAACAGAAGTAGTCCAAAATAAACCAAATCCTCCTCCATACTGTTAGTGGCCCGACAGTGGAAAAACAGATGGTAATGGTTCTCACGAGTCCGGGACAGAAGGGAGCCGAACGAAACTGCCTAGTAACTGTTCGGCCCGACAATGGAAAGACAGCTATAGTGTTTTTGTTTTGATGTTCTGGGAGCACTGCGTCTTGTGGTCGCACAATCAATTTGACACAGTTGATTCATCTGCAAAACAGACATTTCCTTAAAGATAAAAAAAACTAAAAAAATAAATTTTGTTCCCATGGGATCTCTCCCGTCCGTCTGAAAAAACTAAACATTTACCTGGTAAATACATGCAAAGTATAGCCTAATATATAATGGGTAATTACTGAGACACCTATACTGTAGGTATAATTTAAAAACAGGAGCATTTCAAATGTTCAATTACTGCACATAAATTCAATAACTGACATAGCACCACCAGGTAACCACATTTTTACATAACTTCTATAACATCCAGTGACAACATATTGTCCACACCAAGGCTTGAACCCACAAGACCTGAACCCGCGACCTTCAGCATGGGAGGCAGACGCCCTATCCACTAGACCACTGAGGATCTGGAAAATGTGCGGTGTCATAGTGTTTTTGTTTTGATGTTCTGGGACCACTGTTACCCTCTTGTGGTAGCAACATAGAAATGCAGGTCAACAACACGACGGAGGGTTCTGGGACCACTGCCTCTTGTGGTAGCAACATAGAACTGCAGGTCAACAACATGATGCAGGAAGGGAGGGAGGGAGGGAGTGACAACCAGCCATTTGCTATCTTTGGTGCGCTGGCTTACAGCCACGCACAAATATACCATTCCCCCCTCCCTCCACACACACACACACACACACATACACACACAAACAACTCGCTCTCTCCTCTCAGCCTCTCTCTCTCTGCCTCTCTCCTCTCAGCCTCTCTCTCTCTCTGCCTCTCTCCTCTCAGCCTCTCTCTCTGTCTCTCTCCTCTCAGCCTCTCTCTCTCTGTCTCTCTCTCCTCTCAGTCACCTTCTCTCTCTCTGCATCTCTCTCCTCTCAGCCTCTCTCTCTCTCTGTCTCTCTCTCCTCTCAGCCACCTTCTCTCTCTCTGTCTCTCTCCTCTCAGCCTCCATCTCTCTATCTCTCTCTCAGCCTCTCTCTCTTTGTCTCTCCTCTCAGCCTCTCTCTGCCTCTCTCTCCTCTCAGCCTCTCTCTCTTTGTCTCTCCTCTCAGTCACCTTCTCTCTCTCTCTGCCTCTCTCCTATCAGCCTCTCTCTCTCTCTGTCTCTCTCTCTCTCTGCATACTTAATTGCACTTGTCCTTTCCAAAAAATAAACTTTTCAAGAGGTTTCTATTTCACAAAAATGGAAGAACACTAGGCACTTGAAGTGAATGCACAGAGAGAGAGAGGGGGTGGAGAGACAGAAAGGGTGTCGAGAGGAAGAAAGAAAGAAAGAAAGAAAGAAAGAAAGAAAGAAAGAAAGAAAGAAAGAAAGAAAGAAAGAAAGAAAGAAAGAAAGAAAGAAAGAAAGAAAGAAAGAAAGAAAGAAAAATAATGAAAGAGAAAGTGATGTAGATTTGGTACTTTAATGAACAACCAGGCAGACGAGAGAGTTGCTGATACGAGACTTGGTGTTTTATTGGCTAACCAAACAACGCTTCATTGAGTGCAATCAACTGAGTTCATGAGAGGATAATCACAAGTACATATACATTATGATTGGACAATAAGAGGGCTGTATGATAGATCATAAGGTTCTAGCGTCAGGCTCCAGGTCGACGGTACCGGCCCAAGTCCACACAGGAACTGCTGATGCTTCAGTTAGATAGCTCAAGGTTCACACAAACATGAAAAGTATCCCCAGCAACCAGAGACTGGCTGGACTCCAAGGACAATATTCTGGCCTAACCAGGAAGCACTTGAGTTTATCTCATCTATCAATACATCTTTGTTGTGCAGACTCAGCAAAAGACTTCAACAAAAGAAAGAAAGAAAGAAAGAAAGAAAGAGAAAGAAAGAAAGAAAGAAAG
This sequence comes from Borostomias antarcticus, assembly GCF_949987555.1. Classification (NCBI taxonomy): domain Eukaryota; kingdom Metazoa; phylum Chordata; class Actinopteri; order Stomiiformes; family Stomiidae; genus Borostomias; species Borostomias antarcticus. The sequence continues at coordinate 11,691,574 of NC_140243.1, read as the reverse complement.
GGGTTGGAGAGACAGAAAGGGGTGAGAGATGGAGAGAGAGAAAGATGAGAGGCCATTGTAAAGTACAGTCCCTTTACCATTTACCACAGAGAGAAAGAAAGAAAAAAGAATGAGAGGGGGTGCAGAGACAGAAAGGAGGAGTGAGATAGAAGAGAGAGAAAGAAAGCAAGAGAGAGAAAGAGAGATAAGGAGACATGGAAAGATGGAGAGAGAGAGAGATGTGGGCGGTATCCATGTGAAGAACTCTGTACTGCACTCTTCGCTGGAGGATTAACAGCGTTAACGATGTTAATTAAACTGCACTCATCCACTAATAAAGCCAAAGGTCTGAACAAGGGGATGAATGATGGAGGAAGAGAGAGTGAAAGAGAGAGAGAAAGAGAGAATGGCCAGTAATTATCTAATATTACACAGAGCCCTTGCCAGGATTTCAGATGGAGGGAGAGTGTGAGAGAGGGGAATAAACCAGAGAAAGCGGAGCTGGAAGGAGTGAAAAGCTGTTTAATGATCATCTGACATCAACAGCCAAGGCACCAGTGATCCATTCCAGCGGATATATTTCGATCCAAAGTTACCCGACTACATCGCTTCATCCCTAACCCAGATTAGCGCTAATCCAGGTGTGTGTGTGTTTGACATATTTGTTGAGGTTACCGTTGGTCAGGATTACTCCCTCTAACCAGGGAATCAGTGAAAACAGATGAGAGCAAAGTATGCGGCTGTTACGCTTTTCCTGTCATCGATTCCAAAATGTCCTGTGCCACAAGATGGACGCCGATCTGGACTACAGGTCCCAAAATGAACTACAGCTCCCATGACACTTCAGGTGTTTTTTTTCAGTGTGTGGCCCAATCCCAAACCAGCCCCTAACCACTCCCACTCCACCACCGAGTGTCACTCCAAATGAAGTGTCAGTCGCAGCTAAGAAGGGGACTCTCAATTGAGGGGGAGGTATATAAATGGAAAGCCAAAAGTGGGATAGATGTTTAGGTGATTTATGGGACAAATGTTTATGATTTATAATAAAAATATATATCACTATAATTAAATATACGTATGATGAGAAATGGTAAAAAATCCAAACGCAAATATGTTTTTGCAAATGAACTCTAACTCTAAATGAATACTATAACACTGTCCCAAGACAAATAAATCAGTCAATAAATAACTTACTGCCATGCCTCTTTGGCATCATTCCTTTTTTTGTGAAGAGGCATTTGCATATCGCAGCCTAATCAGCTGCTTTGTCTGTTCCATTGTCCCTGTAAATAATGGAATATATGATGTACATTTGACGTAGACCTAGGCCTGTTTAGGGGGAGTGGGGAGCCCTATAGGGGGAGTGGATAGGGCGAGGAGGGGGAGTGGATAGGGGGAGGGGATAGGGCGAGTGGATAGGGCGAGGGGATAGGGGCTGGTTTGAGATTGGGTCGGTACACCTGGCAGATCCTGCACACCTGAGCTCCATGAGCAGTCAGCCAGGGTCAAGCCAGGGGAGCTTTGAGAGAAGAGCGGAGAGGCAGACAGCATGCTACCTTCTCATTGAAATGGTTTATTTTGCTGACCCAAGCAAACTTCTGCAGCCCGTCACCCTGGTCTTCTTGCGTGTCACTGGCATTGTGGGTTTTGTGGTCTTCCCCGTCCACTGGCATTGTGGGTTTTGTGGTCTTCCCCGTCCACTGGCATTGTGGGTTTTGTGGTCCACTGGGTTTCCACAGCACAAATAGATTGGGCCACTATGCTATTGAGTTAGCAAGGAATGTTATGCAAGTCATTATATTACTAGTGATGTGGTTCTGTTCCTATAGTTATTCACTTAGTGATCACAGAACAATTCAGGCACCCACAAAACACACACACACACACACACACACACCCACACACACAGACAGATCATGTAATCGGAATTATCTGTTGATTGAACAGGCCAAGAGGGAACAGACAGATTCTCTCTCTCTCTCCTCACATGGCTGTCCCTATCTGTCAGCATCTGTGACGGGGTGGGTCCTGCTGCAGAGCCGCTCAGCTCACTAGCCTGTGCAGTTTGGGGGGGGTCGGCTGGGGGGTCAGGCTCACCCGTTGCCTCGCCCTCATGCCACAACACTGGTACAACAATGGTGTTTTAATACTACTGAGAGCTGACCGCAGTGTGAGGGCAGAGGAGAGCGGAGCAGAGGAGAGGGGAGGGGAGGAGAAGAGAAGGGAGGAGAGGAGAGGAGAAGGGAGGAGAGGAGAGGGGAGGGGAGGGGGAGGGGGGAGGAGAGGGGAAGAGAGGGGAGGAGAGAGGAGGATGAGAGGGGAAGAGAGGGAAGGAGAGGAGAGGGGAAGAGAGGGGATGAGAAAGGAGGAGAGGAGAGGAGAGGGGAGGAGGAGAGGGGAGGAGAGGAGAGAGGAGAAGAGGAGAGGGGAGGAGGAGAGGAGAGGAGAGGGGAGGAGGAGAGGAGAAGAGAAGGGAGGAGAGGAGAAGGGAGGAGAGGGGAGAAGAGGAGAGGGGAAGAGAGGGGACGAGAGAGGAGGAGAGGAGAGGAAAGAAAGGAAGAGGAGAGGAGAGTAGAGAATAGAAGAGGAGAGGCAGAGCAGTGCCACCATGCAGCCCTCTGCCCCTGGCCTCCCGCTCTGCACTCACTGGAGATACCTGGACATCTGGAACACTACATATCTCTGCCTCTGAGTTCCCCACCACGAATGGTCCTTCCTCTCTCTCTCTCTCTCTCTCTCTCTCTCTCTCTGTCTCTCTCTCTCTCTCTCTGTCTCTCTCTCTCTCTCTCTCTCTCTCTGTCTCTTTCTCTCTCTGTCTCTCTCTCTCTCTCTCAGTCTCCTCCAGGATTTGCTTCTCTCTTTCAACATGTTTTTTTCTTCTTCCCCATAGTAGGCCTGTACTCTACGCTTGGCCCACGCACAAAATATATGTAACCATGTATCTTTATCTCCACCATCTTTATCTCCATATAATTCACATCACAGCATCCTGTGGAGGGAGATAACTCTCACACAGCTCCCACACAGAACAAGCTTTCAGACACTCCAGGCTAACCAAACCATAACAGCAGAGAGAGAGAGAGAGAGAGAGAGAGAGAGAGAGAGAGAGATGGTGATGATGATGATGATGAGGGAGAAAGAATAAGAGGGAGAGAGAGAGAGAGGGAGAGAGAGAGAAGGAGAGAGAGATGTTTCCCATGCAAGTAAAGCCCTCTGAATTGAACTGAATTGGAAGTGAGAGAGACAGAGAGAGAGAGAGAAAGAAAAAACCGTCGCGCCCCTCAGCACCGTCGGCGATGATGCCGCCGTGTCACCGTGTCATTGTGTTATTATGGGCTTGCCCCTGCCGGACCGAAAAGTCACTGTCACACTACAGATGATTAGCCCCAGGGCTCGGAGCCGTGCGGGGGCAGAGACACACCGACAGGAGCGTGCCGAAATACGTCTGGCCCCAAAACCATCCATCCTCTGACACACCGGAGCACCCGGCAGATGGGACGCGCAGGTACCCTGACCCGCACGAGCCTGGCCACGCTGACACACTTACACAAATACGCGCGCGCACCCGTGTGATCCTCCTTCTATGACCTTGTGTGTGTGTGTGTGTGTGTGTGTGTGTGTGTGTGTGTGTGTGTGTGTGTGTCACGCGGTGGGCCTGCATCTCAGCGCAGAGACGCAGAGACACACTCAGATTGAAGAGAAGAGACTCACCCGTGTGATTCTCCTTTTATGACCTTGAGAGAGAGGGTGTGTGTGTGTGTGTCACCGGAGGGCCTGCATCTCAGCGCAGAGACACAGAGACACACTGAGATTGAAGAGCAGAGACGCAGAGACACACTGAGATTGAAGAGCAGAGACGCAGAGACACACAGAGATTGAAGAGCAGAGTGTCAGTGTCAGATCAGTGTCAGGATGACCTCCAGACATAATATCCACACACTGCTGCGGAGAAAAGAGATGACCCCTGTCTTTTGTCTCTCTCTCTCTCTCTCTCTCTCGCTCTCTCTCTCTCTCTCTCTAAATATATATATATATATATATATATATATATATATATATATATATATATATAGATAGATAGATAGATAGATAGATAGATAGATAGATAGATATCTGCAGTGCCACCACAGTTAAACAATCCTTTGAACTGTGTTCTGCCATAGCTGTGCATTTTGGGTACTAAACACAGTATTCCAACACACTTAAAGTCACATACCCACACACAGCTTACAATACAGTACTATACCCATAGACAGTATGCTCATACAATGTGTGCACGCGCACACACACACACACACACAGCTCATCCAGGATGAGAGGTATTAACCTGAGGGGGCTCCCAGTCCGTCCGTATAAACAGTGCTATTTATAACTTGACTAATTATGCCGATGCATATTGGAATCAGCATATGTGTGTAATCTAATGCAGCGGGAGGATGGCTGGGGGTGGAGCCTACTATTATCTTTCTGCATTAAATCTTTCCTTCCAACTTCCCATCAATGCAGAACAAATCCTCTGTGTGTGTGTGTCTGTGTGTGTCTGTGTGTGTGTGACTGTGACTGTGTGTGTGTGACTGTGTGTGTGACTGTGTGTGTGTGTGTGTGTGTCTGTGTTTGCGTGACTCTGACTGTGTGTGACTGTGTGTGTGTGTGTGTGTGTGTGTGTGTGTGTGTGTGTGTCTGTGTGTGCGTATCTGTGTGTGTGTGTGTGTGTGACTGTGTGTGTGTGCGTGTCTGTGTGTGCGTGACTGTGTGTGTGTGTACGACCGTGTGGGAGTGTGTTCTACTTGTGCATGTGCGTGAGAGGCATAGCTGTACAGTAGTTAGTTCTGCTCTTGAAGAGGAGGGGAGGGAAAGCAAACAAGAAGCGCTCCGGTCTCTCCAACGCTCCGGTCTCTCCAGCGTTCTGGTCTCTCCAGCGTTCTGGTTGGCCTGCTGAACGCAAACGTGGAGGTCAGCTAAGAATATCTGACCTTTTCCTACATCACATCGACGAGGGCTGGATAATGCACGCCTTCGTACTCTTCACCTCTCAAATATGGTGTTAGTCAGATTAGCATCCCCCCCCCTCTCTCCTCTTCCTCCTCCTCCTCCTCCATCGAGTCACCCTCTGATCACTCCCTCCTTCTGCCAAGGATGGGGGGAGTAAAGGTCAGTTCCATCTTTCTTTTTCTCTACACCTCCATTATCATCTATCTGTCACCATCTCTTGTGTATCTCTCTCTCTATCCCTCTCTCATACACACACACACACACACACACATACACACACACAACCACTTCTCTTATTCTCTGCTCGTCTCCAATTTCAGGTCCATACCTCATACAGTCCTGTGTCAGCCCCCGGGCCTACAGAGTAATGAAGACACACACACACTCACGCTCGCACACACACACTCACACACACACACTCACGCACACGTACATGCACATGCACACACACACAAATACACACATTCACACAGCACACACTCTCTAACTCTCTCTTAAAGACACACATACACATACACACCTGTTTGGCACTGTCACTTTGCCTCATGCAGGTTCTCCCATCCCATACAGACGCACACACACACTCTCGCTCGCACACAATATATCTATGAGTCTCTCTCTCATAGGATATATATATATATATTTGTCCCCATCCATCCCCAAACCTCCCCTGTTCACACCTCTTCATCCTTGTTTCTTCATCTTCATCTTCCGCATCTCTCTGTCTCTTTCCTGTTATTCACATCCCACTCCCATCCATCTCACTATCTCTCACTACTGTACATCATTTCTCTCCTGTCCCTCTGTACCCCCCCTCCCCCTCTCTCTCTCTCTCTCTCTCTCTCTCTCTCTCTATGAATATTTAACTCTCACCCCATGCTTGGCCCCTCGCTCATTGCTCTCTGCCAGGTTTCATAATGATCTGGTTTAGGAGCGCACCCTCCAGACCAGCCACCAGCCAGCACCCTTCCCCAGCCCAGCTAGCTCCAAGACACCTCACAGCCAGAAGGTCCTGGGTTCGATTCCCGCTTGTGACTCTGTTAGCACTGGGCGAGTTCTCCCCAGGGTTGTCAGGTACCCAGTTGGGGTATCTCCCGGCCCGTTCTGTGTGGAGATTGCATGTTCTCCCTGTATTTTCAAGGTTTTCCCCCATAAAGAACCAAATACCAAAAACATGCCGAAGAACGGATCGCCCACGCTGTCCGTCCCTGACAGGAGCACTCGGATCGGACCCAGGACGCGGCTCAGGCCGACTACTGTCTGCTCCCGGTTGCCCTTGGGGGAAGGACAAAGGGATGATTTAAGCACAGAGAAACATTTCATCTGCAATCCTAAATACATGTGTGTGTGTATCTCTCTCTCTCTCTCTCTCTCTCTCTCTCTCTCCCTCTCTCTGACATTTTTTTCCAGTCTCCTTGTCGGTCTCTCTATTTATCTCTATCTCTCTCCCTCTCTCTTTCCCGCGGTCTCTTCCCTGAACAAATTGTGCTCAGGGGCACAGCGCTAGATGCCCATGATGATACGAATCAGCGTCTCTCTGGCATCTCCCTCTCCTCCTGCTGCAGCTAACAGCTCTGACCCAGCTCTCTAGCCTCTGCTCTGAGGGCAAACAGTGACTTTGTTACTGGTTCAGTCAACACATACAGCAGTAACACATACTGTACGCACACACACACACACACACACACACACACACACATACACACTAAGGCTCTGCGTTCCAAGAGCCAAGGCTGCCTCAGAGTCACGGTGCCTGTTATCAACAGAGAAGGATGATGATGATGAACTCTCCTTCCAATCAAATCAATGTCCCACAACCTGCTGACCAGAGACTGCAGAGTCCCCTGAATGGGACGCATTCCAAACTGAAAAAGGCTGGAGATTCACCAGGGAGGGATGGAAGGTTTCCAAACACAGGGGATCTGATTACACACTCTCTCTCTCTCTCTCTCTCACTCTTTGTCCCTGTCTACATTTCACATACACACATTCAGAGCACACTTATACTGTACCAGCGATAAGAGCTTGGGACAGCTGGAATCTCTTTACATTAGACTCTAGGCCCTCCAGTCACAATGGAGGGCATTCCAAACAATAGGGATCCACATGCAACACACACATATGCACACACGCGCACACACGCGCACACACGCGCACACACGCGCACACACACACACACACACACACACATGCATACGTACTCCCGACCTCATTCTCTCTCTTCCGACTGTCACCCTGGTTACTGTGCTTGGTTATGGCTGCCATATCAATATAGGTCTGAGTCACCAAATCACCCTGAGATAAGGGAGGGAGACAGGATGAGGGAGAGAGGGGAGGAAAGAGAGAGAGGGAGGGACGGAGAGAGAGAGAGGGAGGGAGGGAGGGACGGAGAGAGAGGGTTTTGTTATGTGGATTAATTTAACCTGAATTTCAACTTAGTGGAATGTTGCTGGGTTAAGAGGAGGTTGAGGAGATGCAGCGGGCTTCTCATCCCTTCTCCAGCCTCCTCTCCTCCTCCCATCTTCATCCTCTCTCCCTCTTCTCCTGTCTCCCTCTCCCTCCCTCTCTCTCTCCCTCTCCTTCTCTCTCTCTCTCTCTCTCTCTCCCTCTCTCTCCCTCTCCTTCTCTCTCTCCCTCTCTCTCTCTCTCCCTCTCCTTCTCTCTCTCCCTCTCTCTCTCTCCGTCTCCTTCTCTCTCTCTCTCCCTCTCTCTCCCTCTCCTTCTCTCTCTCTGTCTCTCTCTCCCTCTCCCTGCCATTAGGGTCTCCCTCGGTCCAGCCAGAAACCACTCACATGCTGACTCACACACTTGAGTGGAGTGAATCACACACAAGCACACACACACACACACATGCGCATATACACACACACACACACACACACAGGCATACACACACACACACACACACACACACACACACACACACACACACACACGCATATACACACATACAGGTAGACACACACACACACACAGGCATACACACACACACACACACACACACGCATATACACACATACACGTAGACACACACACACACACACACACACACACACACACACACACACACACACAGGCATACACACACACACACAGGCATACACACACACACACACACACACACATACACACACACACACACACAAGGGGTGTTATTTAGTCCAGTACAGAAGGAGATGAACGTGTTGGCTTCTCTGCAGAGTTTTGTGGGGTTTTGTCATTGAGGTGTGAAGGGCAGTTTGAGGTTGAATGGAGAAAAGAGGGGCGATATGCTGAAATCCTCTGATTCAACTGACTTTAAAGCCAATCCAATGTGTGTGCATGTGTGTGTGTGTGTGTGTGTGTGCGCGTGTGTGCGCGTGTGTGCGCGTGTGTGTGTGTGAGAGAGGGATAGAAGCAGAGGAGAGCCCCATTGCCAGGGACTATTGACCGAGCACCCGAGATCAAATTAGCTAAATGAATTGATGTAACAATAACGAGTGATAAGACCTTGCGCCATCACTGGCTCAGATTCCAGAGGACAAAATGTGTGAGTACTCACCAGGTTGTAGTAACACAATACTGACGCTAAACACTAAAGTGGATCTGACACAGCAAAGCTATTAAGCTGCATGCCATTTCTCTGTATAGTTTGATGTAAATCATAGTCATAAATAAAGTATAAAATAACTAGCAGTCTGCCCAGAATTAAACATTGAGATAACTATATCACCCAGGCTAAGTTAGGAGAACACCTTTCATTAACAGGTCAATTAATATAATAAAAGTGTAAAAGGCAACAGCTCATAACACAGATACTTGAAACACAGGCTGCTTCCCCCGTTCCTTCGTCCTCACCTTGGAACTTGAAGCCTTCTATCTGCACCCACAGACAGAGGTCCTCCGTGTCACAGTCGCACCTCCAAGGATTCCCGCTCAGCCCCAGCGACCTGAGGGAGGGCAGGGCGATCAGAGTGCTGATGTTCAGTCCCGTCAGGTTGTTCCTGCTCACGTCCAGTACCTGCAGGGCCATGTTCTCCGCGAATGCGTCGGGGTGGATCTCCCCGAGCGCCGGGTTATCCGTCAGCCGCAGCATCACCAGGGAAGCCAGGGGCCCGAACGTCCGGTCCTCGATTTGGGTCAGGGTGTTGAACGACAGGTCCAGGTACGCCAGTTTCCGAAGGTTTCCGAAGGTGGACTCAGAAATCTCTGTCAGGGAGTTGTTGCTGCAGTCCAGGTAGACCAGGTCGGACAGGTAGTTGAGCTGCAGAGCTGGGAGGTCTCCGATGCGATTGTTGGAGATGATGAGTTGCCGGGTGGCGAGAGGGAGGTCGGCGGGGAAGAGGGTGAGCTCCTGCCCGGCACATTGAACCACCAACTGGTCATCACACACGCATCTGTCGGGGCAGCCGGCTGTAAGAGCCGGGGACGGGGCCACCCCCATCACGAAGATGAAGAGGAAGAGGAGCCGAAGGGACTGCGCGCTGGGCTCGGGCAGGAGACGCATGACGAAGCTGCCCAGAGCGTCATGAACTCGGGCTGAGCAGGACCAGGACTCCCCAGCGCACCCCGGACATCCTGCATGGGTCTGCGGGGCTGGGAGTGAAGCTAAGCGGCTACTCTGCGGAGCTGTCTCTCGCTGCCTGGATCTCTGGATGCGGTTTATATCCAGTCTCTCACTCCCTCTCGCTTTCAAAAAGGCTATCGGTCACTGATTCGCACGCACTCGCGCGCGCTACGCACGTCGCCAAAAGACATCCGTTATTACCGAAGGTGACCGAGAGACCTTTCTAATCGCGTGGCGAGTGAGAGTCCTTCAAGCTTACCGGACTTAGATTTTTCCGACTAAAAAGACCACAGCGGATCACTTGCTCGGTTTCATTGCCTTGGTATTTCATCTCTGTGAATTAGTTGTTGCAGAATGTAGCCTAGGCTATGTTAGTTTCCAAACAGCCGTGAACAAGGCACAAACTGCAGGACGTGACACCTCGGGAGAGCCTATAGGCCTATCCTAGATAGTCTATTGTAGTCACTCCCGTTAACGGCGATTATATAGTTCAACGCGTGAATTTGATGGAGAGGCTGAGCGTGACTGAAAGTGCCTGCGTCCTCTTCTCTCCTCAAGACTGTATGAGAGCAGCTCTCTCTTTCAAGTTCTCTCTCTCTCTCTCTCTCTCTCTCTCTCTCTCTCTCTCTCTGCAGCTAGGCTATGAATGAAAGGGTACGGGGCCGTTGCTCTCTGTGCTTGCGCGCGCGCGTGTTCTATCCAGCCAGCCACAGTCACACAAGTGAGCGTCCCTTAGTGGCGTAAACCACGAGCCGCATCCGGGTGTTGGCGACAGGTCTTCTACCTTGGACTGCCGATCAATTCGGGGGGGGGGGGGCAGTGAGATGACTGTTCAACATCAGAGAGCTCTCCAGAGAGCTCAACATCAGAGCTATCGCTCTCTCTCTCTCTTTGATAAGCTGCTGTAGCCTACATGCTGTATCCTGTTTGTGTGTGTGTGTGTGTGTGTGTGTGTGAGTGAGAGAGTGTGTGTAGCCTAATATAGTCAATAATAATCCATAGCAGCCACATGGCGCGCATGGATTTAACAGGCTTTATCAGAACCCATGGTGCGCTGCCCCATAGCTCCAGCTTTAATGTTGACAATTGCAGGAGGCATCTCATCAGAGGGGTAGTATAGCCTATTTGACACCACTCTGCAGATGAACTGTGAAGTGAACCGTCCGTTCATGTGAATAATAGTTTTATCTGCGACTTTCAGTAGCCAAGGACACTTACTACAGAGTAGAGTCAAAACTCATTGACTAGTAATCAAATAAATCAAAATAACCAACACACCCAACACACACACTATAGGCTACCACTCTTCCACTCTTAGCAAGGGTTACATGATATATGATTCATTACACTGAAGGAAACCAGGCCTAGTCTGCCCACATCACAACAGGTTCAGCCTGTTTCATTACTACATTTCAACGTTTCATTACTACAAGCTTTTACTGTAGAGGGGGCTGGGCCCCCCCAGCCCCCTCTACAATTTGAGTGGGCTCTGTAAAAGCTTGTAGTAATGAAACGTGGAGAACATTCTATATGCTGATGTAAAAACTACAATATATATTAGCCTATTTATATAGGCTACTATTTCAGTCTCTTGTGCATGCCGGAGAGTAACACAGACACATGGAGGACTAGGCTATAGAACTGCACTCAGATATATCATATATTACATGTATATATAATGTGAATATGAGGTGATCATTCTAGATCCCATCTATTGCTTTTGGGCTATAGCATGTAGCCTACTCCTCTGTGTGATGCAATACATCATCCTCCAGAATGACTCAATACAGCCTTAACATGAATGAGACAAGTCTTTCTCTCTGTCGGTCTGTCTGTCTTTCTGTTTGTCTGTCTGCCTGTTAGCTTATCTCTCTGTCCGTGTGTTAGCTTGTCTGTCTGTCTGTCTGTCTGTCTGTCTGTCTGTCTGTCTGTCTGTCTGTCTGTCTGTCTGTCAGTCCGTCTGCCTGTTAGCTTGTCTGTCTGTCCGTCTGTTAGCTTGTCAGTCCGTCTGTCTGTTAGCTTGTCTGTCTGTCAGTCCGTCTGCCTGTTAGCTTGTCTGTCTGTCCGTCTGTAAGCTTGTCTGTCTGTCTGTCTGTTAGCCTGTCTGTCTGTCCGTCTGTTAGCTTGTCTGTCTGTCCGTCTGTTAGCTTGTCTGTCTGTCTGTCTTGTCTGTCTGTCCGTCTGTTAGCTTATCTGTCTGTCTGTCCGTCTGTTAGCTTATCTGTCTGTCTGTCCGTCTGTTAGCTTGTCTGTCTGTCCGTCTGTCTGTTAGCTTGTCTGTCTGTCCGTCTGTTAGCTTGTCTGTCCGCCTGCCTGTTAGCTTGTCTGTCTGTCTGTCCGTCTGTGAGCTATGCTATGTTGGCTGTTTTAATGGTGCTGCTGTATTGTGTTTCCAGCTAACGGCCTCTGTAAAGTGAGGCTATTGGAATCATTAGTGTAACTTTCCTTTCTGTCTGCTCCCCCGGAGTGTCAGCTTGCAGAGGCGTGTGTGTGATGTACTGTATGTGCATGTGTCTACAGTATTTGGTGTGTGCATGTATGTGTGTCAGTGCGTGGGTGGTGGGTCTTATGTTCTTTTATGTATGTATTTATGTGTGTTTTTGTGTGCATAAAGTAGGAGTGTCAGCTGTTTATGTATGTATACACATAGCCTGTGTGTGTGTGTGAGTGTGTTAAGGTGTCAGTTGGGGTGTACAGTGAGACGCCTTTACTATTTAATGGGAGTGTGTGTCGGTGTCGTCTGTCCCCAGGGCAGAGGCTCTGTCTGGGTCCAGACCCAAGGCCAACGGTGATATAACTGGAGGTGTGGAGCTCCATAACTCACATTCTCTTTACAAACTGTTCTCTTTCTTTCTCTCTCTCTCTCTCTCTCTCTCTCTCTACCATTCCACACCTCCCCCTCTTTCATGATCTTACTCTTTATCTTCCTTGCTCGAAACTCACTCTTAGGTTTTCTCTCTTGTTGTCAAGTGTTGCTGTATCCCTGCCCCCATCCCTGTCTACGAGACCAACAGTTACTCTCTCTCTCTGCCTCCCCCCTCTCCTCTCTTCGTGAGACCACCACTCTCGGGCTCCCTTTATGAATACGCGTCCATTTCCATCTTTCTAATATAATTGGAGGAGAAATAAGAGGCCCTGTGAGAGACAGATTGCAGCTACTGGAATGTTCTGTGGTCGCAGACGATTCGATAGAGACAAAACAGATTATCTCCTCACGTCATGTCTATCAGCCTTTATTCCTGGGTAAGTCTGTGGTCAGCGTTTGATCCAGTCTGTGGTCAGCGTTTGATCCAGTCTGTGGTCAGCGCTTGATCCAGTCTGTGGTCAGTGTTTGATCCAGTCTGTGGTCAGCGCTTGATCCAGTCTGTGGTCAGCGCTTGATCCTGTGGGTCGTTGTCAGCAGGGGCTGTTGGCTCTGCAGTGTCAGTCATGTTCCGTCCGGCATCTGTCCAGTTTGAAGTTAACAAGCTCACACAACACGGAGCCTCCAACGCAGCCCCTTACAAGCACAAATACACCCCAAACCTACGAGCACACGAGCACTCACACTGACACACGGATGAACAAGCGCACACTTATGCAGTCTTACCTATCCCATGAAAAAGCACAATACCTATTGACAATGCTCACACGTGAACAAAGCACACTCCTTTTTATTGCACTTTTTTGCTTTTACGTCTGCTTCCATATGTCCTGAGATTAAAGGTACGATTAAAAGATGTTCCATTATAACGCACACACTCTCACACACACCCACACCCACACCCACACCCACACCCACACCCACACCCACACCCACACACACACACACACACACACACACACACACACACACACAGACACAGTACATACACACACACAGCGGCAGAGGTCACTTGTTTTGTTTCCTCTGGGGTTCTGTAAACAAACATGAGCAAGCCCCTCAGATCAGTTTAAAACAGTTTAGCCTGAGGAAGCCTTCTATTCACAGAGTGGGCCGTGACACACATTTTACACAGCTCATAAAGAGCAAAGTGCACGTGCCTCTACTGACTGTATGATGTGTAGGAAGAATATGTGACCGTTTCTGTGTGTTTGTTCAAATGTGTGTGTGTGTGTGTGTGTGTGTGTGTGCGCGCGCGTGTGCCACTGTCTCATATCTCTGCGATAAAAGGTTAGACATTTGGGTCAGCCTTGCTGGAGATGCCCTGAGTGAAGGCCTGACGTAACTCCGGGCACAGGGGGCTGCTCGCTCTGATTCATGCCCAGTATCCTACACACTTGTTGCCCCCCCTCCATACGGCTGGAAGACTGGAGGGCCTTTACAGTAAATTTCATGTTTCACATTTTAGTAATTTAGCAGTCGCTTTTATCCAAAGAGGCTTACAATGAGTACATTTTGTCTAGAGTCACTGAACCGACTGTACCTCCCAGTCATTGTCCCGGTCAGTCATAGCAGTACACAGCGAACTCCTACCTCCACACCCACAGCCCTGGTCTCTGCTCTCCTGTCGCCCTCTGCTATAGAGGGGCCCGGAGACCGAGTAGAGGGGCCCGGAGACTGAGTAGAGGGGCCCGGAGACTGAGTAGAGGGGCCCGGAGGCCAGGTAGAGGGGCCCGGAGACCGAGTAGAGGGGCCCGGAGGCCAGGTAAAGGGGCCCGGAGGCCGGGTAGAGGGGGGTGGGGTAGAGAGCGGAAGGGGAGCCGGGGGGAGGAGGAGGAGGTGCTGATTGAGGAGAGACAGAAGAGAGGACAGTGGAGGGAGACACAGTCACTGGCTCTAGGGGCAGTAGAGGAGAGAGACCCGCCCTGGGGAGGCCACACCCAATAGCAGACCCGTCCAGCGCCGGCACAGGAAGTGGCTGCAGTCAAGCGGGAAGAGATCAGGGGAAGGGGGCCTATAACAGCAGCGCCCCCTCCAGCCAGCTCTCTGACACGGCGCTGACACCTGGAGGACGGGAGGGGAACTGCGCTGCGGGTCGATGAGTAACTGGCCTCGTAGGTGGCTGTGAGGCTCCGTGAGATTCCGTGAGGGGGAACGGTCCCAATGGTGTATGTTTGAGTTCATGCGGGCGAGTGTGTGCTTCTGCGGAGGGTGTGTGTGTGTGTGTGCTCCAGGCTGGCTGTAGGCAGAGGGGGCACAGTCCCCATCCTCTGGTAGCTAAGAAGGGTGCACCAGGCATGGGCTGCAGAAGGTGTGACAACAGGGAAGGGTGGAGGGATGGGGGCGAGAACTATCAAACTCACTATAACACCCTGGGCATGTCTCCTCTTCCTCCTCATCGTCCTCTACCTCCCACAGGTGTGATGAGATCCAGGATCACTGTTAGAGGCTGTTAGAGGCTGTCAGAGTCGCTGTTAGAGGCTGTCAGAGTCACTGTTAGAGGCTGTCAGGGTCACTGTTAGAGGCTGTCAGGGTCACTGTTAGAGGCTGTCAGGGTCACTGTTAGAGGCTGTCAGGGTCACTGTTAGAGGCTGTCAGGGTCACTGTTAGAGGCTTTCTGTGTCTCTGTTAGAGGCTGTCTGTGTCTCTGTGTGTGTCTCAGTCTCAGCATGCTTGTTTCTGGATCTCGGTGTCTGTAGCGATACCTCTGCGTGTTCTCATAGCGTGTCGGCGGTGGTGTGTTGTCATGGGCAGACTGGCCATGTCAGTCAGAATCCATCAGGCTCAGTGTCACGTCCCCTACACACACACACACACACACACACACACTTGAATAATTTATTTATGTCCACATGAATAGAAATACAAAGGACATAAACATCAACAATGCCGTCAGACATTAGGAGTCAGTCAGTTACATAAGTGCCTAGTTAGAAATCACACAAACACACACACGCACGCACATACAGAAACTGCACACCAACTCACATGGTCAATGTCATCCATTGTCTGTCATTAACTCCAACCCTATGCATGAAGGAAAGCAGAGAGGAGGTACAGATACACATTGGCGGCACAAGCTGTCCTCTCAGAGTCCACCGCAAGGGACAGTTACCACGGGTAATATTCCACACCGCTCACAGGGAGGCCAGTCCAGCTCTGGTAACGCGCGCGCGCGCGCGCACACACACAAACACACACACAAACACACACACACACACACACACACACACACACACACACACACACACAAACACACACACACACACACACACACACACACACACACACACACACACACACACACACACACACACACACACACTCTGCAGTTATTTATCAGGAAGGTGTTAATTTCATCAGACAGCTCCCAAAACTGCCAGCAGCACCTCATCACACCCCAGCATGCCTGATAGGCTGTAGCTCAGTTGGTAGAGCAGGTCGTTCAATGATCGAAGGGTCAGTGGTTCGAATCCCAGCTCCGACTGTTCTCATGTCGAAGCAGAGTGTCCTTGAGCAAGACACCTAACCCCAAATTGCTCCCAATGAGCAGGTTAGCACCTTGCATGGCAGCTACTGTACCGCCATTGGTGTGTGTGTGAATGGGTGAATGAGAGGCCATTGTAAAGCGCTTTGAGTGCCGCTAAAGGTGGAAAAGCGCTATATAAGTGCAGTCCATTTACCATTTACTCTGTGTAAACACTAATAACCTCCCAAAAATGATTAATTTCACCGCCTTCTCTGGTGTTGATAACAATCAAATACTTTAACAACACACACACACAAAATGATTAATTTGACCGCCTTCACTGGCGTTGATAATGATCAAATACTTTAACAACACACACACAAAAGGATTAATTTGACCGTCTTCACTGGCGTTGATAACCATCAAATAGCCTACTTTAACAACACACACACAAAATTGATTAATTTGACCGCCTTCATCGTCACATACTTTAACAACGCACACAAAAAATGATTAATTTGACCGCCTTCACTGGCATTGATAACCATCAAATACTTTAACAACACACACGCAGGCACGCACACACACACACACACGCACACACACACACACACGCGCACACACACACACACACACACACACACACACACACACACACACACACACACACACACACACACACACGATATTTTCCTTCCCTGGTGTTGGTTATTGTGTTACCCGAGTCCCTATCTGTCTCTGTAAATGCATAACCCGTAAAGACGTTCAATAATTCAGTGGTCGGATTAGCCAGGCGGAGTGGGATGGAAAAACTAACCTGAGCACAGCATTGTCTGTCTGCTCTCAAATTGGACACTCGAAGGAGGCAGCTGGCGGGGCCAGGGGGGTCACTGGACGGGGTGCGTGTGTCTGGCACCAAGGAGATAGGTGGCGTAGGCACCCCGGTTAAGTATGCGCGCGTGCGGGTGCTGGTGCGTGCTGTGACCGTGAAATCCCAATTCTCTCCACTAGGTGCCGTCTTCTTCCCTTATGTGCCAACTTCGTCTCCTTCATTTCCGGGTGGAACGCAGAGGTAAAGCTATGTGAAATCAGATCACAACGAAGTGGACATTGCATGTGTGGTATATTTGTCAACTTTTTTAAGGGACTGTCTGAATGTTGTTGTTGTTTTTTTTAAAATTACATTTATTGAAAACGTCCTCCTTGTGTGGACTGAACGCGCAAAATATAAGGACCATCATGACATTTTATCGCAGACTGGCAGCTAAACAGTCGCTGTTACCTGGTTTGGGTGTCATCTTGTCGCTCCATCTCGGTGCCTATGGCCCGAAGCACCGGGCTATCAAGGCATCGCTGTTGGGGGGTGAACGTCCCTCGACTAGATACGCACACCAGCACGCCCGTGGGCTACACTCACAGACGCCCGAATCTACAGAAGTGGAGTTGAAGAAACTAGATGGGGAAGACACTGGTAGGGTCATCACATTGCCTATCAACAAGCGTCGAAATCACTTGAGTTCTACAGAAGCCTAGGCTACCTGAGCGCAGTGTGTGTGTGTGTGTGTGTGTGTGTGTGTGTGTGTGTGTGTGTGTGTGTGTGTGTGTCCGTGTGTCCGTCTGAGGGCGCTGCCATTACTATCGTAGCCTACTGTAGGTTATGGCCCAGCCTTTCTAATCAACAGGTCTTCATCCACACGTCCCAAAATAGAGGTAGGCTAGCTGCCATGCTCAGGTGTTTTTGGCTGCCCCCCACTCCTCCTCCCCACGGGAGTTTCTGTGGTGATTAATTAACTCGGAGGTAAACAGTGACCTATTTACCCTCCCTGTGCCACATAGTGCAAATCTACTGTGACAACATCTGCACCTGAGCCCACTGTGGATTGATTGTGTGCTGTGGTAATTCCTAAACAAACACAGGTCACACACACATAATAACACCATCTCTCATGCTCAAATTACTGTATTTATTGCAGCAATAAAGGTGACTATCTCACACACTCAGTCATTTCCTCTGTCTCTTCTCCGTTTCTTCTTCCTCATCTCTTCCTTACTCAGGTATAGCGGAGGTCTTGATGTGTCGCGAGAAAGCAAGGAACGCTCTGGGACATGCATTTGTATCTCAGGTGAGCTAGTGTAACCGAGTGAAACGTGAGAGTAGCTGGTGAAACTCATTCCTCAAGGGATTGCTGACAGTCCCTCTAAGAGGGACGTACCTATTGGCGCCACTGTCAGCGTGTCTGCCTCACAAGCAGGAGAGCTTGTCGAACGTGGGTTCGAATCCCACCCTGGGTGAGACCTTAACATGGGTCAAACTGTTGAACATAACGCAGATGGTGGTGATGATGGTGACGCTGCTGTCTCACACACACACACACACACACACACACACACACACACACACACACACACACACACACACACACGTGCGCTGAACCACTCAGCTGACATGGTCATTATCATTCTGCTCTCTAGATGATGGAGCTGGTATCCCACCTGTCTCACGACTCTGGAGTCCGAGTGGTGGTCTTCAGGAGTCTGATACCTGGGGTCTTCTGTGCAGGTGTGTGTGTGTTTATGCCATAATATAGAGTAGGAGTGTGTGTGTGTGTGTGTGTGTGCGTGTGTGTGTGATGGGAACATGTGAAGCTCTCTGTCTCGTACTGTAGGTGCTGACCTGAAGGAGCGGGCTCAGATGGACAATACACAGGCTGACCTGTTTGTACACGGACTGCGCTCACTAATGACAGATATTGGTGAGGTGTGTGTGTGTGTGTGTATATAAGTGTGTGTGTGTGTGTGTATATATGTATGCTACACCCACATCTAACAATATAAAAAAATAATCCATAAAATCCCCAGATCCTGTTTTTAATCTTTATATTCCTAAGGGTCTCCTCTCAATTTACGCTTCCACCTCTCTCTCTCTCTCTCTCTCCATTTATCTCTCCATCTCTCTCTCTCTCCATCTCTCTCTCTCTCTGTCTCTCTCTCCGTCTCTCTCTCTCTCTCTCTCCATCTCTCTCTCCTGCAGATGCCTGATGTCTCAGCCTACAGGCAATCACTTTTGCTCTCTGATATTAGTCTCTCTATAGTGTGCTTCTGTTGCACCCACCGCACTGGTCAAACATTTATGGAGGAATTCTCAGTGCAGTTTCTAACTATGTTTATGTTGCGCTGTGTATAGTTTACTGACTTCACTGAACTCTGTCTCTTCTCTCTGGTCTGCTTCTTGTCATTGGCCTTGCTTTACCTACTGTATGGCAGCTTTGTTGCCCATGCCAACCATTGCGGCAGTGGACGGCTTTGCCCTGGGAGGAGGTCTGGAGCTGGCCCTAGCATGTGACCTCCGCACCGCCTGTGAGTGACCCCTGACCTATGGACACTCGGCTTGTCATCATTGTAGTACTGCGATTTGGCATGGCACTGTGATGTCATACTCATTGATCTGGGTTAACCTTGTATGCTAGAGCAGTGGTTCTGAAATGGGGGTATGTGTACCCCTAGGGGTACGTTGGAGCACTGCAGGGGGTACATTACTTTTTAATGTAATTAAACAAATAAGTAAGTAAGTTTGATAAACCACATTTTATATTCAGTGGTCTCCACAACATCAGCCGAAGATGCAGTGTCTTTGCTCGTAGCTAAAGCCAAAAAGCCATTCACCATAGCTGAAGACCTATTAGCCTAGTTACAGCTGCAACAACACAGCAGATAAATTAAAAACTGTGCCTTTTTCAATTGTTACATTTCAAACATTGTAAATGAAATGTAGCGTTAAAGTGTTTTTCAGTTACAAGGTTGTTGTTTAAATCAGACGCTGATGGCGCTGTATTGTACCTCTTCATAGGCTTTTTTTTCTCTAACAAACATGTTTTGCGCTGGCCAGGGAATACTTGGCTGAAGAAATATTTCAAAGTGGGGACATTGTTGAAAACGTTTGAGAACCACTGTGCTAGAGCACCAAGTACGCTGACAATTAACAGAGGTCGCTGCTGGTGTGTTTTTTGATAATGTCTGGCATGGAATCCTTGTGTGGACAGTTACACGCTAACGGAGAAGAGTGAAACAGCCTGGAGTTGTTCCTGGGCTGGGTGTCAGACAGCTCACGTAATCTTAATGCGAATATGATTGGTTAAATCAGCCAGGCAGCCCAGTGATTGGTTGAGGGGCATCACATTTGGTGAGCAGGTGTTTGTTGTCTGTGTAGCTCTGACAGAAGCATCAGTCAGCCAGGCTTAATGACACTCTGCCAGGGAAACCTTGAACTGTCCTCTGGGCATGTGTGTGTATGTTTCAGCCTACTGTGCACAGATGGGTCTGATTGAGACAACACGGGGGCTGCTCCCAGGGGCAGGTAAGACAACCAGGGGTCTCTCTCTCTCTCTCTCTCTCTCTCACACACACACACACACACACACACACACACACACACACACACACACACACACACACACACACTGTAGAACCAGACACCTTATTGTCTTCCACTATCACATATGTGACATAATCTTATTACCAGAACTATGAAATGTTTCATTTTTATTAGTATTTCATTGTGTGCCTAATGCTCCACTGCGTATTGTTTGCTGTGGAGGAAAGACAACAGACGAACTTGAACTTGACCTTGTTTCTCCTGCAGGGGGCAGCCAGCGTCTGCCTCGGACAGTCAGCCTCGCCATGGCTAAGGAGCTGATCTTCACAGGTGAGGACAGTCTGCGTTCCTACGCACGGCTGTGAATGTGTAATATTACATGACGTACCGTGATATTCAGTCAGTGCAGACACACACACCGCCCCCCCTCTCTGTGAGCAGGTAAGAGAATAGCAGGGCAGAGAGCTCTCGAGCTGGGACTGGTCAACAGAGCTGCGGAGCAGAACCAGGCTGGAGACGCAGCCTACAGAGATGCACTTAGCCTGGCCAGAGAGATACTACCCCAGGTCAGACACACACACACACACACACACACTTTCTCTGTTTCCATCTTCTTCTCTTCTGTGCCTGCCTCTTTTCTTTTTTCTCCCCTCCTCTCTTCAGGCTTCTGTCGTTCCGTGTTTCTCTCACTCCGGTTCAGATGCGCTCAGCTGGCAGGGTCAGCACAGCAGTCAAGTGGAGAAATGGGCCACAGATAGCATGTGCGCACGCACACCATGATAATATGCAGATTAACCCCCCCGCCAACTGCTGCCGTCTCTCCCATCTCATCTCGGCTCAGTCAGTAGCCAGAGAGACCAGGACATCCAGGGTCATTATACAGGAGGACAGTATACAGGAGGTCACTTTAACATGTAAACACATACACCCCCCTCTCTCTGAATCCAGCTCATTCTCAGTCTCTCACCCTCAGGCCCCCATCGCTGTGCGGATGGCCAAGGAGGCCATGAACAGAGGCATGGAGGTACTGTAGGCTCACCCTGCGACATTCTAGGAATTTCAACATTGATCATAATCACATTCGCACCACTCACGTCCACGGATTCAGGCCGCACTCTGTCTCTGGCGGTGATGGCATGCGTTTGATCCGCGCGCGTCAGGAGTTTGATCTGTGTATCTCTCACAGGTGGACATCATCTCGGGGATGGCAATTGAGAGGATGTGCTACGCCCGGGTAAGAGATCTCCCATACTCTCACGCGATTGGTTGTTTATATCCTGGAATATATGTGGGACACACCTGAGAGGTCGATCTCTCTTCTTCCCCCAGGTCATACCAACCAGAGACAGACAAGAGGGCATGGCGGCGTTCATAGCGAAGAGACCCCCGCAGTACACTGGAGAGTAGCACACAAACCCACCCCTCCCTGCACTGGAGTAACACACATTCTCATCATCTGTACCAATGTCAAGTCTTTCCACTCAGCCTGACAGAGGAATGGATTGTCTGATCATGAAAGGATTCTAATAAATTATGTTTTTGTATAGTGTTAGTCTGGATATCACTCCCTCCCTCTCTCGAATGTTGACCTGCATTCTGTTGGCACTACAAGAGGCAATAGTCCCAGCACACCAAAATAAAAGACACCCCAAAATCAATCCACTGATCTCCGCTGCACAAGTAGAGTAGCGGTGAAAGCAATGGACTCCCACGCGGGAGATCGGGGTTCAAGACCCGATGGGGATGATTTTATGGGACTATACCACAAGCCTCCACATGTTCATCCTTTCACTCCAACCTTTACCCCTTGCCTTATAGGTCAGATCCTGTCCCAACCCCAACCCTTATTCTAACCCCAACCAACACTAGACTGTAAGCCAGCGCACCTAGTATAGCGTTTGTCTGGTTGTCACTCCCTCCCTCACTCCCTCCCTCCCTCACTCCGTTGAATGTTGACCTGCATTTCTCTGTTGTGGACGATTTTGGGAAATCATACCCACACCCTCTGCTAGCCTGTGGGTTTATTCCTACGTTTACTTTCGGCCTTTCCATCCCTCTCCCTCCCTCCTTTCACTCTCCTTTCCCCTTTTTTTTGGAAGTACGGGAGAGATTCCATAAGAACAAAAACACTATGACATCCCGCACTTGCAAGTTCCTCGGTAGTGTAGTGGATTAAGTGTCTGACTCCCATACGGGAGATCAGGGTTTGATGATGAATGTTGAGGATGAACCTGTTTGATTCCTAACTTTAGCCACGGCCTTTCTTCCTCTCCGCCTCCTTTTTTCAGACAGACGGGAGAGATCCCATGGGATCAAAAAGTAAAAAAAATAAATAAAAACTTTTAAGGAAATGTACAGTCTGTTTTGCAGATAAATTAACTGTGTCAAACTGATTGCATAAACTGGGTGACCAATTAAGTGACCAATTACAAGTCCCATTGATATACTAGACGTGTGCTTACTGTTATGTTTCTCTGTGTATGCAACTCTGTGTTTTGTTTTCTGCTTCTCCTGTTCTCGGTCCCACTCTCAGATTCCTGAGTGGGTCCAGTTATAATTAATATAATTCAAAGCATTTTAATAAATATGAGCATTGTGATTTTTCATTTGTGTTTGTCACTGGATGTTATAGAAGTTAGGCTATGTAAAATGTGGTTACCTGGTGGTGCTGTCAGTTATTGAATTTATTAAATTTGAAATTATACCTACAGTATAGGTGTCTCAGTAATTACCCGTTATATATTAGGCTATACTTTGCATGTATTTAGCAGGTAAATGTTTAGTAATTGGGGGACTATAAAAGAAAGGGTTACCCAAAAGATTTTCAGAGTAAGTTGATTTAGCAATAGAAATCCATAAGCCTAGGGCCAATCGGCCTAAGATATAGACAAAAAACTAGCGGTGGAATGGTGGTGGGGCAATGCCGTGGAGCAATACCAATCCCTGACGCTAATAATCCGCCAGAGGTCCGCTTGCCATTCGATGTGCAAATGGCCAGGAACGCGCCAGCGGATTCGGCCGGAGGTCCACCAGCTCGTCCATCGGGGACCCGCTGTAGGTCCGCTAGTCCTGTGTTATATTCCGCTCGAGGTCCGCCAACTCGTCCATTGGGGACCCGCTTTAGGTCCACGAGCCTTGAGTTTATCCCTTACCTTTGTCCAGAAACAGAAGTTGAACCAATTTCAGCAAAATGGCTAACGTTACAGGAATCATCAGTGTAACTGCTTTAGCCACTGACTGCTACCATTAATGTTATGGAAGCTGCTGCTAGTTGTTGTGAGCTCATGAGCTAACTGGCTATCCCGCTCTCATTGTGCTGGATTAGCATTGGAAGCATTGGAACTGATGTGTCCAGGCGACAAGACCTTTCTTAATTTATCAGACATTATTTCATGTAATTTCAATTCTCAGCTATTCAGTGGCATGACTAGCTTCTGTCCTACCAGTCTTGAACAGAAACAAGCCAGCCACACACATCAGCCAGGCTGGACCTGGCCTGGTTCCATTAGCGGTAGTGGTCCTGTTTAGATGTGTGGAAGAGTATGTTATTGTAAAAAAAACAAAAACAGGGCTTCTGTTTCACAATGGCATCGCTTGACACGTACGGGTTCCCTGGCACAGATACACAGACAGACACGTTTCCAGCTAAAGATATACATTCTTTATTTCAGAAACTTGAGAACATGACCCTCAGCAGCAAAATGGCTTCCTAACAGATGTATCTGGACTCCCTCATTCAACCTCAGTTTCAAGAAATACTCTGAAACAGGAAACAGGCCATCATCAGGGGCAAAAAAAAGAAAAGACTTTCCACAATGGAATCAGCAACAGCGTCAGGTAAAACAGAATTTCTTCCCACGTGATCTGCCGTTAAAAAACAGACTCATTACAGTGTGTCTTAGGTGAACATTTCCCTTGACGAGGTTGTTAAGGTAAAGTTTAGGATCCATGCAGCCACAGCAAGCACACACATGTACCGAAAAATAAAATAAAACACCGATTTGGAAGCAGCCTGGAAAGGTAAGCATCAGTTTCAGTTGCATAGAGAACAGAGACAGCACTCATGTAAACCACAACCTCAGGTCCAGATCTCCAAAGATGGCCTCTGCTCTGTGTGGCCAGGTGAAAGTTGATGGAGGTTAAACGTCTGCTCTGCCTAGCCAGGTGAACATTGATGGAGGCTGGTCTTTTCAGATCAGACCAGAGAGAGGAGAGAAATCTACCCAACTGTTTAGATGCACCCATACTCTATTTTGTTCGGCGCTTGTACCTTCTACTGCAGTGTGTACATTTTTATTTTTTTTAAAGGAAACAACAAAAACATATACTGTAATATTGTTCTCGTGCAAAACACTTTTGTTTTAACAACTACAATTTATATAATTTCCCACACTATTTATATACACCAATCAGCCACAACATTAAAACCACCTATCTAATATTGTGTAGGTCCGCCTCGTGACAACAGAACAGCTCTGCCCTACAGAGTCATGGATCCACCTCTGAAGGTGTCCTCTATATTTGGGTTTCTATATATATTTGTATGTACTGTATATTTGTATCTGATATTGTATGTGATTGTGTTACTTTGTTGTCTTCAATGCTGCAACAGTGCAAATTTCCCTCAGGGATCAATTAAGTACACTACTACAATACTTACTACTACTACTAGCCTGCTTATTACATTATTGGTGTTTATTACATTAAAAAAGAAACGGATTATAGAGTTATTATATTATTTGTAGTTTATTAGATTATTATTTGCTGCATGGCTATAAAAACCTAAGATACAGTATGTGTTTTTAATCTTGTGACTGATCGGTGAACACAGAATGTACAAAACACTCACTTGTCATGCTGCTAGTTGTACTGTACAAACTCACAACCCTGCATCCCTTACACACACGCGCACGCACACAACACACACACACACACAAACACACTTTATCTGTCTCTCTCACACACACACACATACATACACACACACACACACACACGCAGGGAAGCACAACAGACGGAAATCCTCTCAAGGAAACTCCACTGTTTATAGACATATACTGTAGGTATTCCATCTCCATCAACACATTTATTGCCACTTGTGTCCACTGGAAACTCACTTTTAATGTTTACTTTACAGATTCCTATTCACATAATTCCTACAGTATTTAGCGAGAGCTCAAATCTAGGCATCAGTATGAGCTGGGTTCACTGCTGGCTCACCAGGGCTCTGCTCAGTGACATCCACTTAAAACATAGTAGGTTGAGCATATATGACTCTGCTAGGGTTACAAATTCCGGGAATATTCACAAACCTCCCATGTGAATTAATGGGAATTAACGGGAATAAACTGGAAAACAATTTATTCCAGTTAATTCCCATATATTTCCATTTATTCACATTAATTCCCAGGAATTCACATAAACACCTGTTTGGAATTTTGGGAAGTTTATGAATATTCCCAGGAATTTTGCAACCCTAGACTGCATTGTAAAATATAGATTCAGACTAACTCCCGCATGTGTGACACAATCTCATGCGTATAAATTAGCTTATCAGCCAGTAGGACTCTCAACCCATTAGCTGGGCTTAAAGCTCTGCCTCCAAAGTTGAGGTGAGTGTGTGACTCAAGAGTGAGAGCAGCATGAAAAAAAATCTAAAGGATTTGGCCTTTACAGAGACAAACACATGGCAACATGGACTTTAGATTTCTTTGATCAACGTGACATCTAAGTTTCTTACTCCTTAACACAATTTTCTTATTAGTAGTAGGACACATTTAAATAATTTTGTTTCTGAATCAAACATAGGATAATAAATAACATGTTATGGTGTGTGTGTGTGTGTGTGTGTGTGTGTGTGTGTGTGTGTGTGCAAAGAAACGGGTAGTATCTGTCCTCTCTATTTCCAGCCATGTCCAGTGCGGTCTGGGATGCCAGAGAGAGCAGGAGGGTAGGAGAGATGGCGCCTGGCTGGGCTGTAGGCCTTACTCACCAACAAACACACACCCATTAGGACCCTGGGAACCACGACTCCACCCGTCAATCCCATGTTTGGTGTGACTGCGCCAACAGGATAGGTTCAAAAACAGAGTTCACGCTAGCTGGCAATTACCGCTTTTTGGCTCACATAGTAAATAGGTCATTTTTGGACAATTTCAAATCCTGCCGGACACAATATGTAGGAGAAAATTCCACTCAAATCACTGCACTATATCAAATTTGTATTTTGCGATTGCTTGAGAGGGCTGGATAGCCTAACAGGATGCCAGTCCAACTTTATAAAGACTTTCAACTGGCAAGACGACTGATGTTGGCACACTTGGGGCAATCAAGAGCATAATGTTGATAATGAATAGTAGTAAGGTAATGCATTTCAGACAACTACAATTGTAGGCTTGCTATAGATAAAGAGCATCACAAAAGTAATTTGAATCATTAAAGTTGATAGCTGCTGTTTTCGTTAGGCTATGCAGGGTCTGCCTTTTATCACCTCTGTCAGTATCACAGTCATCACATACCTTCAACTTCTATCAAATGATCAATCAGATACATGACTTTTGTAGTCTAAAATAGCTCATGGAGAACTCAAAGATTTTTTAGATATTTTTTATACAAATAAATGTAATTCCCGAAGGCTTATTTGATTCTTATTGTCTAACCATTTTTTCCCCCAAAATCTAAGGACATGTAACTATTTCAATCTTTTTCACATAATGAAAGCACTTTTCACTAAAACATTTCTGATGCAGGGTAATTTGTTTGATATTATTTTGCTGTTCACAGGTATAGCACGATTTCAGTGAGCACCGATAATATTTTCTTTATGCCTGGGAATTTTTTCATTTGTCCGGCAAATTGAAATAGATTTTTTTTTCTAGCGTAAACCCTGATTCACAACCTGGTCAGGGAGCTTCACTCTCTGGAGGGTGAGACAAAGAGGGAGAGAGAGATAAAAAAAAACTATCAGCATACGGCATCATAAATCAATCAATCAGTATAAACCATACTGCCATGCTCCGCCTCTCCTGTGTGTGTGTGTGTGTGTGTGGGTGGGTGCGTGGGTGTGACTGTGTCTCACCTCTGTGTGTGTGTTTTGGGCACAGGGGCTGGCTCGGCGTTTGTGCGGGCTGGCCCGTGCGCGCCCGGTGGCGCTGTAAACTCTCTAGGATGCTCTGGGTCAGCCGTCTCACGTCCCCGTGGGTGTGCGGGTGCGTCTGGACCTGCTCCAGCTTCAGCAGACCGCCCTCCTCCAGCAGCATGCTGCAGTACCGAGGGGCTGCAGACAGGGGGCAGAGGTAAGCACTGTAAGTGTACATTTACACAATGTACGGCACTGATGACATGTAGACGGACAGTACAATGTATAGGATCACATGGTAAAACATAGTGAACATAATGAATGTGTGTGTGTGTGTGTGTGTGTGTCAGGTGCTCACCGTTCTTACTGCAGACATGCTGCATGGCCCAGGCCGCCCACAGCTGGACTCCAGGTGTGTGGAAGCCCTCCAGCAGAGGGAAGAAGGGGTTGAAAGACCTGTGAGGACAGACGGATGAGATGAGCTCACTCCTCATCCCTCACTCCTCATCCCTCACTCCCACTCCATATGGCTGTACCTCTCTGGAGGAGCGGCGCTGTGTCTCACCTGTAGGCGACCATCTCACATTCCGGCGTCGGCCACTTCAGGATGGCGGAGTGCTGGGGAGGAGAGACACGCGCATATTCCATGAGACACAAACGCGCGTGCGGGCGCACACAGACACAAAACACACATACACACCCCGGTCCTCAGGCCTACCAGTTGCTCCAGCAGGTCGGCCCTGAGAGCCAGGCTCAGCGTCCAGGCCTCCTTCCCCCGGGACGTCAGGTGGGCCAGTATCCCTGCGGCAAAGTAGCTGACCTCCACCTCGGGACTGTGCAGCAGGGACCGGATGTGATCCAGAAAGCCCTGCACCATCAGCTCACCATGCAGCTCCCCTACCTCCGCTATGTTATTCTAGAGAGAGAGAGAGAGAGAGAATGATGGAGGGAGGGGGAGAGAGAGAGGGAGAGAGGAGGTGGAGAGAAGGAGTTTGAGAGAGAGGGAGAGGGAGAGAGAAGGACAGGTTAAGTGTACAGAAAAATGAAAAATGTCACTAGAAATGTAGTCTATCTCCAGACTCAAATATTATGTTGAATCGCTGCGCTCCGCATGCTACATGATAGCTGCAGCAACTTAGTTAGCGTAGGTTACGTAGTATATCAGTAAAATAACTCTCATGGGTCTGGCGTTGAGACTACTAGAAATCTAGTCAGGTAGTCGCTTAGCTGTGATAGGAGGATGTAAAGGGAATCTAGTCAGGTAGTAGCTGTGATAGGAGGATGTAAAGGGAATCTAGTCAGGTAGTAGCTGTGATAGGAGGATGTAAAGTGAATCTAGTCAGGTAGTAGCTGTGATAGGAGGATGTAAAGGGAATCTAGTCAGGTAGTAGCTGTGATAGGAGGATGTAAAGGGAATCTAGTCAGGTAGTAGCTGTGATAGGAGGATGTAAAGGGAATCTAGTCAGGTAGTAGCTGTGATAGGAGGATGTAAAGGGAATCTAGTCAGGTAGTAGCTGTGATAGGAGGATGTAAAGGGAATCTAGTCAGGTAGTAGCTGTGATAGGAGGATGTAAAGGGAGAAACTCACCAGCAGCCCAAGAACCTTCTGCTGAATGGAAGACTCAGTGGGGAAGGACTGCAGAGAGAGATTTGAAGAGTGACAGGCTTGAATCTAAGGCATAAACATTTGAGAGTATAAGTGTGTGTGTGTATGTGTTTTCTCTATACCTCCAGAACTTTGATAAACAGTTCCAACCCCTGGTTTTCTATAAAATGCCGGCAGGTGGTTGGTGATTCGTCTGTGAGGTTCCAGAGTGCGCTCAGTGTGAATTTGAGGGTGGCATCCACCACACCCTGGGTTGCCTTCTGACGCACAATGTGAAGGAGTTGCTGGAGTGAGACGAGAGACAGAGAGAGAGAGAGAGAGAGAGAGACGGGGAGATACGTTGCATTAGGGGTGAGTGAGGACTTTTATTTCACGTGAAAACATGAATCTGAATCTGAATAGTTAGACCAATGAGACTCACTTCCAGCCAAATCTTACCTTCACTATGAACAGCTCTGCTCCCAACTGGGCCGTCTGCTCGGTAGACAACTGCACTCGTACACACATACACACAAACACGTGCACACGCACAAACACATACACACACATTAGTACAGGCGCAAAACCACTGTCCATCCCGACCGTGCACCGACCATACACACACACCCACCTTGGCAGCCAGGATGGAGATGATAGCCACAGCCATCCTCTGCATGTTCTGGTCCTCGTGGTTACACAGCCACTGCATCACCAGCTTGGCAGCCTCAAACCTTAAACACACAGCAAACTTAAAGCGATAAGTTTCCTCATTTACAATGATGTTGTTGATTGATTGAGATCATTTTCAGCTGCTTCCATGCTGTCCTTCGTGTAGGCATACACATATTGCTAATGGTAGCGCAACACAATGGTACCGAGGTAGCATCCACTACCAAGCATACTTCAAAAACACCAAAAACACTCCACGGTGCCCCAAAGCCAATAAAATACAATCTGCATAAAATACAACAACAGTCTGTCGTGGTTAATTTGAGTATTTATACCATCATTTTAGAAGTCAAACTACTGCTGAATCCATTACTTCGTAGGGACCTAATTTCTCTGTGGAAGTACAGCGTGACCTTTATTTTGAAATGCCTTACATAATGGTTTTTGAAGTGCCTTACATAACAGCTAAGTTGTAAATTAGACATTATGTCCAGAATTCCGAACAATGACAAATGGCAAATATTCACAGAGAACCACTTAGGCTTCCAGCATTTGGTTGGTTGGTTGGTCTTAGGTGTCTGCAGTGTTTGCGTGTGTGTGTGTGTCGCACCTATTGAACGGGACCTCTTGTAGAATACGGTCACTGCACAACGACAGCAGGCAGTTCTTCTGCAACTGGAGAGAGATGGTGCAAAGTAGATGTTAGAGCAGAATGTATAATGTTTATCTACAATACAATAACTCATCTACAAACTGTTCTGATTGAGATCTTACTTAGGAGCCTAATGTACATTTCCTGGGATGCTGCGGTTCCAGAGATCACACAAGCGTGCAGAAGGAATCTCGAGCGCACGGATGGATGTTGACGCGCTTTTACGCACGTCCCACTCGAAGCCCCATGTAGTTCTTACAGAGTTGTGCAGGCTACTACTCCATGCATGACATCAACCGAGAAAGTGGGTCTTGGATGTTGAGAAGTCATTAAAGATTGCCCCCAACATGTTAATTGCCTGTGTGCTCATTTGTTGGTAGGCTATTCGTAACACCAACGAAAAGAAAAAAGACTCCAGTCACACAGCCACAACATTGAAAAACTGGGCTTGTGTAAACTACCTTTAACAGTCCAACATGTTTAAAGGACAGCTTTCGGCCTTCTTGTGAGAAATATCCAATTAAATGCCTTCCACGCCTTCTCGTCTACAGCTGAAATGTCACCTGCATTGTGGGTAGCCTGGCCAGGCAGTAGCCCATCAGTTACCGCTGGTACAGTTGCATAGTTGATTCCTAAAGTCTTGAATTTGAAATCAGAGCCTTCTCCTCTAGTTTGCTTTCATCTTCCTCATGTTCATGTTTTAATGATTCAAACATGAACACGAGGAAGCTGAAAGCAAACTAGAGGAGAAATCGGAATCCTCTGAAGAAACATAATCTTCCCTAAATCCATTTACTGTAGAGGAGTAAATGGACTTAGGGAAGATTATCTTTCTTCAGAGGCTAGTTTATTATTTTATTTATTTTTTCTTCAGATTTTGCCGAACTCCTTGACTCTCTCAGCTCCTTGACACTTTCAGCTCCTTGACTCTCTCAGCTCCTTGACACTCTCAGCTCCTTGACACTCTCAGCTCCTTGACTCTCTCATCTTGCAACTATAATTCCAACCCCAGGCGGGGTTGCTGTAACGTGTCGGACCCTCGAGCCGAGATTAAACGGACCACCCTCAGGGAGTGCTCCCTCTGGGATCTGGCCATACTCTGATCTGACCGTACTCTGATCTGGCAAGAACTTGCTGCGAGCCCCGGCCCTCAGTGGACAGCTGTATCAAAATACAGGCCCAGCGGTATCCTTGGTTAAACTGGAGGCCTTAGTGGGGTCTGGTTCGCCTACTGTACCTGCTGGTGGTTGGGGAAGTTCCTCATGGCCTCCAGCAGAAGCTGGGTGACGGTGCCCAACAGTCTCACTGGCATGCCAGCAGCCAGGTCCTGCTTGGTCAGGTTAAACACACACGCACTCGCTGCCAGCTGCACATTTAGAGTGGCGGGGTGGTTCTTCATACCCAACACCACCAACTAGAGAGAGAGAAAGAGAGAGAAAGAGAGAGGGGGGGCGAGGAGTTAGCTTCGGAATACGAAAAGTGAGTGCTACCTACAGTAAATCTGCCTGTGTGTGTGTGCGCGCACGTGTGTGCACGCACATGATCATGTGTACCTTGAGGATATCCGGTCGTGGTTTGTCCATCACATGAGTGAGGTTGAACAGGTGGAACAGAGCCTCCCTCACAAATCCCTCCCTCTCGCTGTAACGACGCAGCGCCTCACAGATCTGGGTCTCATTGGCCTCTCCAGTCACCTTCATCAAACACACACACATATCAGTATGTATTAAGCATACAGTACATGCCTGCACACACTTATACACAACGAGTCAACACACACCTTCAGGCTGCCCTCTCCAGAGAGGAAGTCAGAGAAACCAGCATCTGTAGCCAGCAAGCCCACGAAGGCCATGCCTGGCCTCTCCTCCACAAACGTCTTAACAGCTGCATCTGTTACCTGCCACACACACACACACACACACACACACACACACACACACACACACACACACACACACACACACACACACACACACACACACACACACACACACACACACACACACACACACACACACACACACACACACACACACTAAAAATCTCCATAGGGTTTCCTTCAACTTCCTTAAAGGCCTAAAGAACAGCACCGCCAGTTCCTTGGAGTGACACACAGTCGCACGGCACCTGTTTTCTCCCAGATACGTCCAGGGACACGAGAGCAGGAAGGATCCCCGGCTGTCCCAGCAGCTGGCAAGCCACGTCTGAAGTAAACTGCTTATCATCGCTGATGTCCAGGTGCTGCAGGGGTTGCGTTGTCACACACACACATACACGCAAACAAGCGCACACGCAATCAAAGACAAAGACACACACACACGTATCATCAGTAAAACCCTGTACGCATTGCAAATAAACACATGTGCAACACATGTGCAATGCTGGAGTTAAATAGAACTACACACACACACGCAGAGGCGCACGTCTTGGGGCAGCTCACCTGCAGCGCGTCCAGCTGCCCTATCACGGCCAGCACCTGTGCCGT
Source organism: Borostomias antarcticus (assembly GCF_949987555.1). NCBI lineage: Eukaryota > Metazoa > Chordata > Actinopteri > Stomiiformes > Stomiidae > Borostomias > Borostomias antarcticus. Next base: position 11,658,884 of record NC_140243.1, on the reverse strand, counting down.
ACTCATCTCCAGCCTCTTCAGCTGGTGGAGCGTCAGGGAGCGTAGCCTCGCCCGCAGCCCCAGCAGTGGGTGCAGGTTGGTGACCGAGGTGTTGGAGAGGTCCAGACTCTCCAGTCGGGGCAGGGAGCACACGTCAGCCAGGCCGGAGTCGTAGAAGTCGACATTGGCCAGAGAGAGCGAGCGCAGGCCCCGGAGGGCGCTGAACCGGTGGCGGCTCGGTTCCTCCAGGGAGGACATGGTCAGGCCGGTCAGCACCAGGCGCTGGAGGCTCTCCTGAACGGACGTGTGTGGGAGAGTGAACAAGTGTGAAGACAAGAGGGGATTTGGATGAGGTTTCTGAGATATTTTTTGCTGAAAGGCAAGACACACACACATACACACACTACTACTACTACTATCACCTGGCAGTGTTTGTTGGTGGCCAGTCCCTGCAGTATATCAGGAATGGTGAGGTCTGCGTTAACTCTGGCGGCGTCCAGCTCTAGTAGCCGGTGAGGACATAGAGCTCGCTGGAACGCCTCTGCAGAGATGCGGGCCGTGCGGACACATGCTCGCCGCAGACGCAGGTACTCACAGCTCCTGAACACACCCACCGTGCTGTCGTTCAGCAGACCTGTGGAGGAGCAACACACAGACGTACTGTCAACAGTACACACACATTGCACAACAATCAAGGCAGGAGAACACAAGTCTGTACAGAATGCTACTTCCTAGGACCGTTCTATTAATACATCCATGCCTAGGACATGGGTTAGCTTGGCCCAAGTCAGGTGACATGTGGAGCTGCCCCACGCACCTTCGGTGGCCATCTTGGCTAAGAGCTGATCAGCCAGCTCCTGTGGGAAGAGCAGTGACTCTCTCAGACACAGTGAGCCATCCGCATGTTTCACACAGAAACGTTCCAGATTCCTACTGATGTAGGACAGACAAAGGTCTGTGAGAGACGCGGGAGATGCCTCATCCTGCAACACACATACACACACAATATGAAATCAGCAATTTTCAGAAAGTAAGCTACTAGCTAGCTATATCCCTGTAGGATGACTGTCAGTGTCATAGGCTACACATTTACATTTCGTTTAACTCGAAGTGATTGAGCAAATGTGTGACAATAAAGGATTCCAATTTCGGCTATCAATCAAGTTGGATTTATATAGCGCCCTTCATGATACCCAGAGCGCTTTACAAAGTCCAGTATTCATTCAGACACAGTCATACCGGTGGTGGTAAGATACATCTGTAGCCACAGCTGCCCTGGGGCAGACTGACAGAAGCGTGGCTGGCAATCAGCGCCTACGACCCCTCCGACCACCACCAATATTCATTCACATTCATACTTAAATGCGATAACGTCACGATTTTTTCTAAATAATAAATAAATACATTCATCTAGGCAACATAATGTTATAACAGTATAGTTTAGGTGAGCTGAACTGTTCAACAATGCTTCTTTCCGTAGACATTTGGGGGAGTGCCATCTGTGTGCCAACTAAGTTACCTGCTGGAAGCGATAGTGCTAAGCTAGCCCCGAAGACATGACCACCTCCCGAGCCCCTCATCGACTAGCATTGATGACGTGTTTATGCAACTAAATACACATATAAAGCTGAACACTTTGCATTCAGACTGTCTATGGTATACAATTGTCGGAGACAATTATTACATGCATAGCTTGTAATTTGTTAGTAACGTTAAACAAGCACTCACCATAGTCAAGAAATTACAGGCCATTTGTAGCGATTGTTCGTCTTGACTCTTGACTCAATAGAGCTACAGTAGGTGTAAATACGTTCAGTCGTCTCTGTTTGCGTTAGTTCATCTGTTTGCAAAGCTCTGTCGATCTTGTTGAATAGCGAGGCTTCAGGCTAGCTATAGCTAACGTTAGCTCACTACGCTAACTTGTTGATGTTGCAGGTAGACAATTTTGCGCCGTTTTTAGTACCATTTTCAACCACGTTTACAAATGAATATGTTGAACACTAGGGTGAATTGCTAGGTAATTATGTCAAGTTAAGATTATATAAAGGAAAACAATAGCTAATTTTAGTCCTCTCTTTGACAGGTAACATAGTAAACAAAGGTTATGATACTGGAAGTACTACTTACAGTAGTCACGTGGGAGGGACTACTACGGAAGCCGTTTGTGCAATATCAGGAAGAAAGCTTGTAAGCTCGTGCACTCTTGACCATATCTGAAGCAAGATAGTTAGGTCAGCTAGCACTGACGTTATTTATTCAAGAAAAATCGTTTCACAGTGTCCGGTTACAGGATTTCCTTCATATGCTTCGATTTCAGAAAACGGAATGCTCCTACGTTTCATTTTTTATCGGAATCTGCTAATGACTGTTAGCTACCTCGTCCACACAACAAGGTCACAAGTTAGACCACCCAGCACGCGTGATTTCTGGACTGTTTGTTTCAAATGATACTGTTGGCGTAGTTACTCCTCTTTACAAAATGGCTGGACTAATTAACTTTGAGGACGAAACAGAGGTGAAGCAATTTTTGGATAATTTAGGCGTGGAATACAGCTACCAGTGTTACCGAGAAAAGGATCCTGAAGGTACAGAAATGCGCTGTTCCTAGCACGGAGGTGCTGAAACGGATTGGGAGTTTGTGTAGGCGCATGTGTTGACAATTTATGTGTTTATAATACCTCCATGATTTAAACCCAAATGTTATTCTAATCATGAAACAATTGTAATAATTGTGTCTCACCCATATTCTAAATGCAAGGATGCCAAAGGCTTGCTGACTATTTGGAAGGTGTGAAGAAGAATTACGAATCAACTGCACAGGTTCTCAAACACAACTGTGAGATCCACGGGCATGGAGAAAGCTGCTACAAACTGGGGGCCTACCACGTCACTGGCAAAGGTACATTGAGATATGTAAAATTTAAAACACTGCCATTGTGTCTTTGCAGTTTAAAGTCGCACTGAAATGAAAAAAGCATTCTGTCCCATTTTGGTTCACATAATTGGTCACAGTGTTCACCTATTCAACGATGTATGCCAAAAAAAATAAAAAATTCTACTTTTGTTGTAATCTTGTATCAAAGTATATCATTTCTTACTTCCTGGAAAACGGTAGGTCACGTGCAATGACGACAACAGGTACCTTAGATTTTAGGCCAATAATCTCACAACATCCACCCAACCTTCTATCGAATCTGTCTAAAGTTCTTAAAACCTGTCAACTTGTCAATTATCCAATCAAATTCCTCTAAACATTTGTCCCACCCTCATAGCTTGTTTGCGTCGGAAATACGTCAAACTACGGAAGTTAGATGATCTCAAACGTCAGTTTCAGTGCGACTTTAAAAGAAATGTTAACTTATAGATCCGTTTTGGCTTGATTACACTTCCCTGTCTCCTAAATCTCTACATTAGGTGGTATGACGCAGTGTCTCAAAACAGCCTATTCCTGCTTCATTCGTTCCTGCAATGCTGGCGGGAAGAAGTCTATTGATGCGTGCCATAATGTCGGTCTCCTAGCTCACGATGGGAGAGCCATGGAGGCAGGACCTGATGCGACAGCAGCCCGTCAGTACTATGAGAAAGCCTGCGGTGGCGGCTTTGCTCCTTCTTGCTTCAACCTCAGTGCACTGTTCATCCAGGGCAATCCCTCTGGGGCGAACAAGAACATGGGCCTGGCCCTGAAGTACGCCATGAGGGCCTGTGAGCTGGGGCATGTGTGGGGCTGCGCCAATGCCAGCCGCATGTACAAACTCGGGGACGGGGCTGAGAGGGACGACGGCAAAGCGGAAGAGTTGAAGAACAGAGCGAAACAGCTGCACGGAGAAGAGAGGGAGAGGCAGCTCAAATTTGGAGAGTGATCGAGAAGTTGTTGAATATGTTTCATTGTGCGCAGACATCGTTCAACCGGTTCTGTGTTGAGCAGTGGAGGGGTTTATACAAATGTTGTTTTTTGTATTAAGAAGATATGTGGTTAATACGTGGTCCATGTGCTACAGCCTACAGGCTCAGTTTGTACGGTCATTCATACACACTCACTTCAGGCCCCTTCCTTCCAGTCTCTGAAACTGTCTGTATGGCAGACCTTCGATAAAACATCTATCTGAATAAAGAGATGTGAACAGACCGGGTTCATTGTGTCATTAGTGATAAGTTAGAAAACGATGAATATGAGAAATCATATCACAGCTTCTTCCCCACAGCCACCTGCCTCATCAACAAGGCTCGTGTCCCCCTCTGACTCCCCCCAACCACCCCCGACTCAGTCACTGCTGAAATACCTTCACTAGACCGACGAATGTACTGTACATACATAGGACACACTGCACTCACATACAGTATCACGTCACACACACTGTATATACACACAAATTACACTGTGTACACTCACTGTATATACCTGTACACTGACTGCATTTAATTTTTTAATCTTATTTTGTATTCATATTTTTTACTGCCCTTGCACTGTCCTGTCTCGTCCCTGCACCCTGTCTAATGTTTTCTCCATGTTCTGCACCATTGACTTAAGCAAATTCTAGCATGTAAAAAAACCTAATTAAACGAATTCTGCAATAAACGAATTCTGATTAACCAAAACTCCAAATGTATTATGTTGTATAATGTCATTTTGGTAAGTTCTTAAAATGTACCACAAGGGGGACCTAATGTCAAAGAAAAAGACTAGCTAGAGTAGCAGTGTACTTTAGTTCAAGTCTCAGTTGTTGGGGAACGCAAGAAGTGACTGCTGGAAATATTTTTCTCTCTACTAACATGCACGTCTGTCCCAAACTATTCCAAAGTTGGATGTTTATACGTATGTTTAGTAGACTGTCATCAGACCCACATACGTTCATGTCAATACAACAAGGTTGGTTGTGTAAAAAACAACAAAAACACCGTTTTGAGTGAACTCCAATGTCTGCATTATCGATTTCAAGGTGCTTTGTAAAAAGAAAAGGTGCAACAATCAGTCCATAAGAGCTCTGTACCACGCTGTAGCTCCACCCTTCGCCCGTGTCTGTTCAGCCCTCATTCAGAACAGATACAGCTGTTGCAAAGCACACCGAGGCAGCGAGCGTTCTGCAGCACTCGAGAAGAGAACGACTCTTTGGGCTGAAAGAGGAAATTGGCAACCATCGTTGAGGGGTATAGTTTACATCTTTGTTTTCAATAGAGCTTATTGCTCGCTTCAGGTATTTAGCTAAGAGTGCATGTCTTGAAGTGCCAGTTTAGTATGCAGATATGCAGAAGATTAGCATCCAGACCAGCTAGCTAATGTTAGTCCGCCTATTCACATAGTACCACACATACTAACTAGGGCATAGCTACCTAGCGTGTTAGCATGCTAGCTAGCTAGCTCTGACTGTGGAGGATGAAGAATGATGGCGTTTTGAACCAAATGTATCATGTTGACCTGGGCTAGCTAGCTAGTAGCTTCAGTGTTTTGTATTCACAAGAAGCTAGCTAGATATATGCTTAATATTCATGTCAGGTTGTTTTTTTTGCAACAGAGGGTACTTGTTAACTAGCTAACGTCGCTTAGCAACTGTCTTGTACTAGTTGTTGTTGGGCTAGCTAGGGAGGCTAGTCAACGTACTTTGCGCGCTCTGCTTGTGTGTTTGTGTGTGTGGGGGGAACGTTACCTCCCTATCTAGTTGTTCACAAAGCCAGGAGGATAAACGGCCTCGCCTCGGGGCTTGGCTCGGAGCTTCTGGCTGAGAGAACCCTCTTCTGTCCCGCCCAGATCCGGGGAGTGTCTCGGGTGGGGTGCGGGGGGTGCATCGATAACGCACAAAGAGTGAGACATATGTAAACATTCAGCATTATTATACACTTTTGTTTGTTGCTAGTGTTAGCTAGAGTTGTTAGCTGGCTGACTAGTTCTAACGGTCGGTAAGACGATGCACGGATCAACACATGTGACACGGTCGTGTGCGGGCAGGAGAGGAGGCTCCAGCTCTGTCTCCGTCTCCACCCGACACATTGGAAGCTAGCTAGCTTGCTCTTGTGATGTTCAAAAGTAGGCTACATCCGCGGGTCGACTCAGTTCAGTAACATAGCTACGCTAGATCTATTAATGAAGCTCTTGTCTGCGGTAGCACTGTCAATCGTGTCTGTTTCGGGTCATTATAGCCAGACACTTCCACGCCCTTCGCTGCCACCTTTATGATCTTCTGTTAATGTGCCTTTGGACATTGCTTCCACGCGATAGTGTAGATATCCTCTCAGAGCTAGTGTTAATGTATTACAGCAGTAGGATATCATAGGCGACAATCAAAGAGAATATTAGTTAGTTAACATTGTATCTGTTTGTACGTTAGTAACACCAGTAAGGTGGTGTTTGTTAATAAGTGATGTAGCTTTCAAATGGTTACAACTAGGTAACTGAGTTACTTTCATGAAATTACACAAAGGGATTGCAGTTTCCCCATCCCATTCCTACTCAGTGTGGCCTGGCTTACCTCAGGGTATTGGGCCATAGAGTCCAGATGTCCAATATCCCAGTAATAGTTGTCCAACAGTGTTAAATTATGGCTAACTTGCTCTTGTTTTCTTAACAAAGCCTGCCTACACAAAACCTTTTCTCAGGTGCATTCTTGTGTGGGCAGTACCATGATGTTGGCACTGTTTTCCCATTTGACCTAGTATTATGTGGAATGTTCAGTATCAGTATTAGGGCAGTGGTATGTAGCTGCTGTTTTCAACACTTCAGAGGTCATGGGTTCAAAGCCGTAACTGGAATACCTTGAGGTCTCTTGGCATTGCTGTGGTTTCTCCCTCATTGTGAATTTCAAGGTGGGAGTTTGTGTTTGTAAAGACAAGGCTGCAGTTGTGAATTAGTTTGAAGAGAAGAATACTATCACTTTCTACATGTTACACTAGCTAGGTCTACTTCAGGGCTCAATGCTAAGGTTTTGAAATCTACTGGCCCAAAGTCATTTTTTACTGGCCCGAATACAAATTGTTTTATTAAAGCTGGTATCAATTAAAAACAGACTATAGTACATTTTTATGTCATTTATTATAAATATTGAATTCATATATTAAGCAAATTAAACATGTAAATTTCAGGAAGTGCAGGATATCAGAACCACATATGGCCACAAAAGATGGGAACAACACCAAGGCTTCTCTTTTCAACATTACATAGGCCAGCTGAAAAATACAACCACCTCCAAAGATACCCATTACCCTCCTTCCACGCCTTTTTAAATGCTCTTTTGCGCTTCAACTCATATTTCTCATTCTCCTCCATGTTGGCATGTTGTCTGACTCTGTGAGAGACTGTCACCACTACACGTCACATACTCTAGGCGCTACTCAATCTTGATTAGCGGAATGGCACATTCAAATCAAATCAGGCAAAAAACCTTTTTATGTTCAAAGTAAACTACGCTGTGCACGCGTCTTTTTTTTGTCTTTTCTTTTTAAACACACTGACCATTGAAAAAATGCCACTGGCCTAATCGGGCCAGTGAGTTATATTTTTACATGCCCAACATAGCTGGGCTACGTTACCTTACTGGCCCCCGTTATTGTTGAGCCCTGTACTTGTAAAAATATCACACAAATGTTCTTTTTCATCCAGTGAAGATTCAACATTATACCCAAGTTGGATTGGCTTTGGTGTATAAATGTAACTTTTGACTCAACAGTTGGCTTGATGATGATCATTGGAATAGGGTGAGGCTTCTTGGGTTCATTGACATTGAAGTAATGATGAGATGGCTACTTTAGTATCCAATTTGGGGAACTGTTTTCATCATTTTGGTTTCATCTAAACTCATGCCTAATGCCACCGTCTGATGTCAGTGAGCATCTGGCAGATTGTTCTAATCCATAATTACTCTGCTGTTAGGGGGATTTCTGTTGCCAGCTGCAGTGCAATTTTGTATCTGTAATTATTGCCGTTTTTTGTTCCACTCAGGATTAGGACATGAAAAAGCATTGTCTCGCTGCTCCGCTGCTGCCCAGCTCCTGTCCAACTCCCTAACAGTGGGCTGTAGCAAAGTCACTTTTTACAATGGAGAATGATGGTTTGCATGGCCTGAATGAGGGTGTTAAATTAGGATTGGTGTTTAGGAATGTAATTTATCTGCATATAACTTTGGTCACCCTTTTTCTGCTTCCTTCTATCACTGGAATTTGTGTTGATCACAGTCCGGCACTGTTGTCTCATCTGTTTGTCTGCGTTCTTCCCACCTACCTACCCACATCAACACCGCCATGCATGCAGGCCAACCTCAGAGCTGCTGTATACCGTGTGCGAGTCAGGACCACAGGCCCATCTGGGCTGCTCTGTGCTGTCGATGTCCTGAGGCCTTTAAGCGTGATTAGTGAGAGCAGAAAATACACCTGTGTGTGAAACAAGACTCCCATAGAATGTTTGTGGTTAGGGTAGTGTGTGCCATTGGTCTGTGTGTCAGCCATCAATGCCATTGTGCAACAGGTTATGGTATATGAATAGAATAATCTGATGTTAAACAAGGACTGGGCCTTGTCAAGACCGAGTCCAGATTCCATGTTCTGTTCTGACGACACCTTTTTGCTCTGTCTGTCTGGCTCGCAAGACAGCGCGCAATCGTTGCTCCAGCACGCTCTGCGCATGCGTGCTGGAGCAAGTGAGGAAGCTATTTCGTGTCTAAAGATGTTTCGAAAGATCATATTACAGAGGCATGTGAAAAACCACAACAGGCCTACCCTCTATGTAAGCACAACTAGCGATTCATAAAGACAGATTGATGAAAACAACCGTTTCGCAGCAGAAAATAGATTTTTAGAAACTGCATTCCCGGTGCCCCGACCATCGCCATTACATGGATATACTGGCTCGCGCTGGATTTTAAATTTCTTCTACATGCCTCCGAACTACATCAAAGTGATCTCGGTGAGTCAAACGTCTTATAATATGTCGTAAATAAGGTCCAGGTTGTCAAAAACGAGCATTGTCCTTTAAGCAATAACTCACGAGAGGCTGTGGGTTACAGTGATTTAGAACAGCTAGGGGGCGCTGTTAGGCACGCTACTAAACACGGCTACTAAAATGGTAAGATTTCACAAAATAAATGCACAGCAACATGAAGTGTGATTTATTGAAAACAAAACACAATTCTTCCGCCAAGTAATAAAGTTCCTCAAGCTGCAATTGGTTGCCAAACAACACAGGCAAGAATACAAGCTAATCAGCTACAACCAAAGAATACCAGACTAGACATTGATAGCAGCCAGCTAGCTAGCTAGCCATAACTGATTTCTGCTTGTTTGCTGTGCAAAATGGAATGCCAACAAACCTTATACTAGTGTTTCCAAATAAATGTTAAACTTTTTTGATAGCACGATGAACGTGAACGAACAAATTAGTTTTGTGAACATGTTCTTTTCACCAACAACAAAACAATGTAAGCTAGTTGCTTCATGTGGCTAGCTAGAGATATGCCCCCTAAATCAATTCAGACAGAGCCACCAACAAGCGCAGCTCCAGGGTGCATTCGGTGCGATGTTCAGAAAGTGTTGTTCATTGTAGAAAGAGGCATCCTAAAATGCCAACACAAAACATTTACAATGTAGCACTATCAGATGAGTTTGTGGGGCTGCTGCTCCTCTCTAGATGCTAATAATGCTGCCACATTAGCTACACAAGGATGGAAAGCTAGGTAATAGTAATGCTTTGGATCGAATGTTCCGATGTTTTGAAACGTTAACAGGATTGGCGGCACAAAAACATGTTATGCGGTCACAGGTGTGTGGTTATAGAGTATTTTACAATGGGTGTGAGGTTATAGAGCATTTTACAATGGCTTCCAGCCAATCAGAATCAAGGACCGGAACTACCCGTTGTATAAAATACAGTTTATAACAGAACCCTCTGAAAAAAGGTTCTCTATCAGCTCCTAAAAGGGTGAACAAGGTTCTGTACGTAACCTTTGTTTCTTCTGTTGATAAAGCTCCATGTAGCACCCTTTTTAGAGTTGTAGAGAGTCCATTATGTCTAGGCTATGTGCTATTATATTGTGCTAAGTATTCCCTTAATGGTCTTGGCTCTGCACTCCATGTGTTCTTTTATGTTTGACAATCAGTGTGTGTGTGTGTGTGTGAGGTGTTTCTGATTCTGTTGGCAGCTTGTTGAAGTGGGTGTTTCTGCAGCTACCAGAGCACCCGACTGTGTGTGTGTGTGCGTGTGTGTGCCATCGACTTTAACATCTGAAAACTTGAGACCGAGACAATGTCATTGAGCAATACAGCAGGGGCTGTTTGTCTTTCTTTAGTCACAGACTCAAGAAAAACTCGCCTGGTTTTGAGGAAGTAGCCTAAGTTCTCAACTTGACACGCTGACTGAAACACAGCTCACACATCGCTCAGAAGGAGACGTTTCGAAATTGCAATAGTCAGGACGACCCTGTAAAATACTTTGTTAGGGCTGTAACAATTACACATTTTGCTAGCCGATTAATTTTCTCCGAAATAATAGCGATTAATAACATAATTGTCAAAAAAAGAAGATTTTTTTCTTTGTACGTTGAGTAGAGGACCTAATAATGCACCTGCTTGACTTTTAGTGTTTTTTTTGTGTTTTTTTAGTGGGGTGTGCTTGCAAAGCATGCCCTGGTGGGAGGTTTCTAGGTACCAGAAGGGTTCTTGAGCAATGGCGTTTTATATGTTAAAAACATACAGTGAAACTATTCTTGCTACTGATGTGTTTTTTAACACTTCAACAAAGGCCAATCATTTCAGTGAGTGAGGACTGTGAGAGAGAGAGAGAGTGAATGAGTGAGTGAGCGAGTGAGTGAGTGAGTGAGCTATAACCTGAGCAGAGAGGAGGGTTGAGTCCCAGCTCCCAGACCAAAGCCTCTGGTTTGATTTAGCTACTTGCTAGCTTCGTTAACTATCTTGCTTCTATCTTGCTTCTAGAACCATCATACACAACAGCCACTGTCTGGAAGTGCAACCGTTATGAAATTGTACACTGTGGCGGGAAAAAAGAAAGCATAATCACGGTTCAAAAAAATAATTGTGATTATGTCACAAAATTGCGGTTAGGCGATTATGTAATAATTGTCTACTTTACGTAAATCTTTCCTTTGGATGGTAGTAAAGCTGAAGAACAGTTGGGAGCACAGGCTGTGGCTGATGGCCGAGACTGTCCGCCTCCTCCCCTATCACCACAACAAGTAGGCCTCCTCCCCTCCTCCCCTATCACCACAACAAGTAGGCCTCTTCCCCTCCTCCCCTATCACCACAACAAGTAGGCCTCCTGGTTCCTACTCCCTGTCTCAGCCTGTACTTAAGACTGGGAGTGGCTCAAACTACAAGGGATTCTCTCTCTCTCTCTCTCTCTCTCTGTCTCTCTGTCTCTCTGTGTCTCTCTGTCTCTCTGTCTCTCTCTCTCTCTCTTTCTCTCTCTCAGGTTTACTTATTCTGTCTTTCTGTCTCTTTGTGGATTTTCCCCAAGCTCTGTTCTTTTCCCCTCCCGCCGTCTTGTGTAAACGGTTCACGGCTGTTTGGAGCGCTGTTGAGCAGTAGCGGTCATGCTGAGATGAAGAGGCCGATTCCACAGGCCTTATCAGCCTCAATCACAGAGAACTCCATCCACTCTCCCCTCTCTCTCCCTCACACACACAAACTAACAAATCAGTGCCTGAGTTTGTCTTTGTATGTTGTGTATGAGTCACCATTAATGTCTTGTTGTTGGACAGGCATTAAAAGATATGGCTTTGTGGAATATTGTATTTTTACAGCTACTTGGCCAGTGCCAGTGGTTGTTTGAAGAACGTGTGTGTGTGTGTGTGTGTGTGTGTGTGTGTGTGTGTGTGTTGGAGGAGAGGTCATGCAGCTGCACTTCCTCAAGTTCTCCTGTGTCTACTAGGTCAAGCCTATAGATGTAACTGAGATTAGATAGATCTAGATGAATGGATAGATATCAATTTATATGAATTCACTGTGAAATTCCTCAGATCCTGGTGTGTACGTGCTTACCGAAATTAAGCACTTGCTTAGAGTTAAGCACAACGCAACAGCTCTGCCGTGAGAGATACATGTTCTTAATTGTTTTCTTGCCTAATTTGTTGTATCCTGCTACTTGGTCTGTTTAGATTGTAGGCTCCTTCCTTGGTGTCTTTTTGAGTGACAGGACCATCTGAGATTACAGTAGAGTGGAGAGGTGAGAAAGGGGCTGAGATGGGGGTCATTGTGGCCAGGGGTCAAAAGAGGGGTGTGTGTGCGGGGGGGGGTCGGGGGGGTCGATCCTGGCCTTTGAGGAATGTAGAATGTCCGCTATGTGGGACTTGATGACACTGAGGTTATTAAGCCCAGCTATCTGTAGGACGTTGGAGTCATAAGGGTTTCAGTATTAAAGTCGCACTGAAACGGACGTTTGAGATCATCTAACTTCCGTAGTTTGACGTATTTCCGACGCAAACAAGCTATGAGGGTGGGACAAATGGAATTTGATTGGAACATTGACAAGTGGACAGGTTTTAAGAACTTTAGACAGATTCGATAGAAGGATAGCGTTGATTGACGGGTGGATGTCGTGAGATTATTGGCCTAAAATCTAAGGTACCTGTTGTCGTCATTGCACGTGACCTACCGTTTTCCAGGAAGTAAGAAATTATATACTTTGATATAAGATTAAAAAAAATGTTGGGGCATACATCGTTGAATAGGTGAACACTATGACCAATTATGTGAACCAAAATGGGACAGAATGCTTTTTTCATTTCAGTGCGACTTTAAAAGTGGATCGTCCAATTATGTTTGGCTACTGAGCTCACCCTTTCTGGCTTCTGTAGATTCCCTTAGGGCTTTCGTGTGTGTGGGTGTGGGAATGTAACTCTGCAGAGACATCCACCGCACTATACTACACCCCTCCGCCTCCTCCTCACTATGCTACACCCCTCATCCTCCTCCTCACTATACTACACCCCTCCTCCTCCTCACCCGTCTCTCCCCCATCACTCCCCTCTCCGTGTCCCTCTCCTGACTGTGAGTGGGGCTTCATGTCAGGACTGGTGTGTTCTCATGGGGGGGGAGGGGGCGGCGGAGAACAGAGAACAAACGTTCCCACCAAACTTCCAGTCCTACTTATACACCTACTTAAGGAACCATTTATAACCCTCCATTCCGGCACCATGTATTAATCCCCTTCTTCCTGTTACATGCACACGCGCACAAACGTACCAACCGGTTGCGAAAAGATGAGATAAAACATATGTTTGCTGTATCTCCGGCCCCACCTGTCCTGTATCTCTGGCCCCACCTGTCCTGTATCTCCGGCCCCACCTGTCCTGTATCTCCGGCCCCACCTGTCCGGGCTTTGACGTGTAGGAGCAGGGGTCTGTAGGTTGGTTAGCCCTGCCTAGGTGAGCTCCAGCCCGGATCCTGCGCTGGTTAGCCCTGCCTAGGTGAGCTCCAGCCCCGGATCCTGCACTGGTTAACCCTGCCTAGGTGAGCTCCAGCCCCGGTTGTGTCATGGAAAGCGGGCGAACTTGGCTCTGAGCCCTTGATAGAGATAGTGGATCAGATAAGAGCACGGCTCATGCCGCCCATAAATAGACAAATGGGCTCCCTTCCCTCCCTCTGAAGGGTAGGGGCGTGGCTCGGTGTTGGGCTTGGTAATAACTCTTCCACTCGCCAGTCTGAAAGGAAGGATCTGGATGTTTCTGGGTGTTTCTGAAGTCTCCTTTGTGTAAAAGTGAGGGAGGACAGTCCAGGAAACAATGTCTTGCCTATTTTTAGTCAATAGAACTGAATGTTTCGAAGCCCATGCATCCTGCCTGTGCATGTCTGAGGAGGAAAGAGATTCCCGCTGTGTGTGTCTGTGTGTGTCTGTGTGTGTGTGTGTGCATTGCATAGCCCAGCCCAGCCCCCTGGCCATTTTGTGGCGTGGGCCAGGGGGGGGGATCAGAGGGGTGTGAGGGGCTCATTCAGGCAGAAGGGGCGCGGGGGAGGTGGGAGGTGTGGTGTGTGGGCGGTCGAAGAGATACAGCTGTTTGTTCAGGCCTCAGCTGTTGCTCCTCTCCCATTCACTGGCTCTGTTACACACGCACGCGCGCGCACACGCCCCGGCTCACAATGCAACCTTGTTCCCGTCCTGTGTGGGAAAGAACAATCGGCCGTCGTGTTTGTTTTCAGATGGGGAAATACAACTACCTCGGCATATGTTATTCCTACGAAGGGGGCAAACAGTTCACTCTTCTCTTTCCTCATCTTCTCCTCGTGCCATCTCTAATTTCACCGTGCGCCCGCCCGTGGGGATTTCGCAAAAAAAAATCCTCTCCCTCTCTCCTCAGTCCTTCCTTCTGGCGTCTCGGGCCGTGTTCAGTCTGCGTGTCGGGTTCTGCACTCTGACCCAGTGAACTGGAGAACGAACAGCGGTGGGAGTCTGTGTGTGCGTGCGTTCCTCTCTGCTGACCAGCATTATGAAAGACGGGCTGAACCATGTGGGCGCCGATGGGGGGGTGAGACTGGGGCCTGCCAAGAGTCCAGCGCTCTTTCATCCCCTGCCTCCTTCGTCTCCCTTCCCTCCTTTCCTCGCCCCCGCCTCACTCCCCGCTGTGTTGAAGCTGTAATGGCGTGTTTTATCAGCCCCTGGGGACAAGGCAGTGCCGTGTTAAGTCAGCCGTGTAGCAGTTGTGTGTGTGTGTGTGAGAGAGGTGAGAGGGGCTCTACTAAAGGCCTGTTATCTCTGCCTTGCTCAGTTAAGCAAGTTCAAAGGACCTGCAGCGGGTTTGCTTTGAGTTTCTGTTCAGCGAGTGGTCCTGTCGCACATTTGAACTTCTCATCATGTAATGTTTCAGCGCCACTGAATTAGCATGCGTGTCCAACGTGTCGTTCACACAGCGCCGCTCTCACGTGTCGGGTCGGAAGCAGGCGAATGCTCCGTCCAGTCTGAGGCGTTCCTGTCTGATCTCTCAGGCCTAGATGACGCGAGCGCGGATGTCCATGGCTACGTTTTCGTTCGGGAAAATTGCACATCAAGATCTGATCAAATCTCTTACCACACTAACACGCCAGAAAACGCATATCACACCACCATTTAAGGAGAATTCCACCCTAGAACAACATTAGCCTCAACAACTAGACACCCACAAAATAATAAAGAAAAATGTGGTTATAGTTGCTCCATGTAAACAAAGCATGTTCATAAAGTCTGCACTTCTGGGGATTTGTCGCGTCGAAACACGTCTACAAATCCCCGGAAGCAAAATAACAGCTTGGTCCTGGAGCGCAGCGTTCTATAGGCCTGCCGTTCTCTGTTCACCACGGATCTTCCTAAAGTTCCTCTTTTCATTTTTTCCAGTAATGCAAACTCCATATCCAATTCCTATTTTGATTTTTGATCATGCACACACGAACAAACAAATTCCTTGTTCAATGATCACAGATCTGATTTCAGACTATTATTCCCGATTAAACTGATGACAGCCTATTTGAGGGTCTGTTTTGCAAAAACAGACATCTTTGTTTGTAGCAGCATTTCCGTTATATTCCGTAATATTGGTGCGGGTCCATGTGTCCGGGACAAACGAGAGGAATTCTGGTCATGATATAATTTCAGCCTGTTGGCCTTCTTCAGAATCTATCAGGCCAACAGGCCGAAACGTCAACATAAAATAACTGCATATGGAGTCAGTGTGCAACACTTTTTCTTTTTTATGACCAGTTCTTCCAGTGATCGGCACCTCATAGGGATGTAACGGTATTAAAATGTCAAACCACGATTATAGTGACCAAAATGACCGTGGTTATCGGTATTATCACAGTATTTAAAAAAAGGATATGTTGAAAATGTTCAATAAGTACTGATAGACAGTCTGGAATCATTTCAACAACTTTTATAAAAAAAACAAAAAACACAACATGGGGAAAGCATGTCCTCTCAACGGTTGAAAGGGCATCATGTCCTTTGCTATGTAATATGGAAGGGCTGCAGTGAGGTATTTGGCATTTTTGGATGTGGGTGCGTAAGCGTATCATTTCCTCTTAAGTCGAAACTGGGAATGACGTCGGACCGTTCTGTATGTCTATGGTAGCCGATTTACCGTTGTTATTCAAAGCACGGTAATCAAACATGGTTTTAATGATAATTTATTTTGAAACGGTAATACTAATCGTCGGAAATTTTTACCGTGAAACCGGTAACCGTTTCATCCCTAGCGCCTCACGAGCACCTTTTGTATGCGATACCTTTTTGTTATCTTTGTATGCTTAGGCTTTCATGAATCACATTCCCTATAGATGTCCGGGACTGCACAAGCGCCACTGAGCAGCCTTTCACTTTATTTTGTCACCTTTGCTACTTTGAATTATGGCTGCAGGCTACTTTAAGATGTTTATGGCATGAATTGGATTTGAGGATGTAATTGGTCATTTTAAATAGGCCTACTTTATCTTTTGATGCCTATTTGAACGGACATCAATGCAATGACTCCACATTACGCAAGTCTGTTTGTTTGGGACTAATGACAGTAATGTTAGTTTTCTATGTTCTCTTTCCCTGTTTTACGGTTTTACCCTTTTCATCAATAAAACAATTTTTATAACCTTGTCTCATTGATTGGGAAGGCATTTAGAGCTACCGGTCAAATCATAGCCTACTTTTTCGGACTCAGAGGATGAGGAGGACATAACTGTTAATTGAGAAACAATTGACATGCAGGCTGGGCTATATAAAGAAATGCCACAATGCATGTAGTCTATATTTATAACATTATGTTTAGGCTATACACTATATGGTAGACTGCCCTCTCGCTCGCTATAGGCAGGCTACATTGCGGCTGTTTTGTTCATCGCAGAGGCCTATAGCCTACACAACAATAAAATAAAAAAAATCATTTTTTTTTATTTATATAGAAGGAATCAGAATATGTGGAAAATTAATTTTTGCCCATTTTAATACAATTCAAATTGTGCTTTGAGGGAATTATTTACACCGGGCATTATGACCGGGGAGATTTAAATGTCGGACAGATTTTCCCAGACAAAACCCGGTAATTGCCAGTTAATGGAAACCCTGGTTTGTAGATAAGATGGGCTATCCTTAATCAAGTTTGCCCATATCTGCTGTGAGGTTTAAAATAGTAGGCATCGTCTCTTGATACAGAATGACATGTGGGACATGAACAGACAGTTAGCGTATTCGTAAAAACATTCACACACCCTAATATTTCTTCACAAGCATCAACTTCTGCATCAGGATTAAACCCTTTCAGTAAGTCTGGTCATATTCAAGTCTGGTCATAATATGGGAGCTATAACGTGAGGGAATGGATGAAGGACTTAAAATGAACTGATTATGAGGACTAGGGCTGCACAATTAATCGTGAATTAATTGAAATCGTGATTATGACCTCCGTAATTAACTAATCGCAAAAGGCCGCAATTAATGTGATTTAATAATTTTGCTTTGAATTGAGTATGCTAGGACACGGACGAATCACAGGCGCTTATGCTGTCTGACCAATCACATGCGTTCCCGCTGAGTGCGCTGTGCGCAGCAATTTCACTGAGAAGACAGATAGCAGTAGGTCAAGACCAGTGTCACGAGTACCCGCAGCCATGAGTAGTGACAAAATGAGCGAAAACGAGGTCAGTGAGTTAGTAGCAAGAAAGGGATCAACATCCGTGATTTGGGAGCATTTTGGTTATTATATATTAATATTATATATTAATCTCAATTACCATTTTGAAGCAAATAATCGCAATTATTATCTTTTGTCATAATCGTGCAGCCCTAATGAGGACTATACTGTATATTGGATTTTGGATGGAATTGAATAGAGAATATTATTCAAAAAGAAAAGGGCAGAAGAGCTTGGAAGTTCAGAGCGGAGCTATTTGGTCAGGAACACAAAGTGGGCTGGGGAGTCTCGTATAGCGCCATATGTCAATAAAGGCTTTTTAACTTTTTGTTTTCTTTGAACAGGAGATTATTTGAAGTGTCTACTCTTGTTTGGGTTATGATTTGAAGTGTCTACTTTTTTGGAACTTGTAAACATTGAATACAGCTTAAGTTCATCCTACGTTTATGGCGTTATTCTCATTTCCAAATTGATATTAACTATAGTATCCAATAAGATACTATATAGCTCAAACTCGTAAATCACCTGTTTGATTTTCATAACGTGAAATGAACATGGCATTAGAGTGCCTATTTCTGTAGCCTAGTTTTTTGGGGGGGATCTGCCTATTACACTAGAACTACTGTTCTATTCCACTAGAACTACTGTTCTATTACACTAGAGCTACTGTTCTATTACACTAGAGCTACTGTTCTATTAAACTAGAACGCAGCTCCAGATTTCGAGCGCCAAAGCGTAGCTCCGGCAGTATTGATCCTTTTTTGGGGAAAACGCAGAAAAACGCAGTAGTGTAATCCAGGCCTTAGCTGGAGCCGTCTCTCTTTCTGATCTCTCTCATACCCATAATGCCTCTTGTAGTTAAATAACCACTGAGTTAACTCCCCCCCGTCCCCTTCATCCGGATGACAGCAGCCAGTCCACCTCCCTCTCTCCAGGGCTGCTGAAGGACCATAGCTTCAGATATGTGAGCACGGGCAGTGCTTGGCTATATCAGTTTCTTCATCGCGGTGTGATTAGAGAAAGGCTTGCTTTGGTTGGGGCCCAGCCTGAGCTGAAAATTAACACCTGCCACCGGCCAAATGCAGGTAAAATTTCCAATTGACGACTAGATTTCGGAAGGCTATCTGAAAAAAATATATACTTGGCCGGTAGATTTTTTAAATCTACAGTCTCCTTGGCAGGTTGATCACCGTGAGCCAAAAAGTTAATTTTCACCCCTGGGCCCAGGTTTAGGCTATATCTTGTGTTGTAGCCAGCGTACATGACCTGCTGTGCGTGGATGTAGGTGAGGCCCCAGAACTCAGCTGTCAGTGGAGCCTCTGACCGGGAGGAAACGTTACAGCTTTACAGAGCCCATCGCCGTTAACGGCCATGTCGCCAAGGCATTGTTCTCTCCCCTGGCCGTCAGCCGCGCGTGCCCTCGCCTGTTCCTGTGTCTGCGCTTTGTCAGGTTTCAGCATGCTGCTTCTCTGGAGGTCTGTGTTCGTCCCAAACGCCCCGAGGGCCAACCGACACCTTCCCCTGGGAAAATGCCTGTGTGGGTGTTTGTATACCGCAGCCTATAATGCTATGAAAGTGAAAGAAGACATGGAAGACAGACAGTGAAAGAGACATTTGAGTATGGAAAAAATGCTTTTGTTCTATTAGGGCCCCATTTCTTTTTTTTATATAGAACAGCCTGAGGCCCTGGTGACTGACTCTGTCTGTCTGTCTGTCTGTCTGTCTGTTGGGAGGTGTGTCTCTGACTCAACCCTGATATAGAGTACAACGCTCTCTCTGTTTTCTTGTTTAGAGTTAATGAAGTTAAGACACACAGAAGCTCCCAGTACAGCAGGTTCACGGAACCATGGTCACTCCGCAGTGACTAAGAGTGAGCAGTGACTAAGAGTGAGCTATAGTGATCAGTGACTAAGAGTGAGCTATAGTGATCAGTGACTAAGAGTGAGCTATAGTGATCAGTGACTAAGAGTGAGCTATAGTGATCAGTGACTAAGAGTGAGCTAGAGTGATCAGTGACTAAGAGTGAGCTAGAGTGATCAGTGACTAAGAGTGAGCTAGAGTGATCAGTGACTAAGAGTGAGCTAGAGTGATGCTGTGCTGTGACCCTCATGGGCCTATTCAGATGGTCCTTTCAGGTCCTTTCCTTGAGAAAAATCGAATCAGCGCTGGAGAGAACCCCCACCGATTGGCCCCCAGGGGTCAAGACATCATCCTTCTACTCTTACCACAGGGTGAACATTGACCTCATAGTGACTTGGGTCCTGACCTGTAGAACTCCCACTTGTGACAGAGCTTGTTTTGTCTACAAGTATCACAACACAGACCACAGAGTCCAGTCCAATCACACAGTGTTGACAGTGACCGAGGTGGAAAACACTCCTCCACTGATGAATGACACAGCAGCTTAGGCAGTTGATGTGATGGAATGTACTGTGATTGAAATAACAGTGGCGGGGACATTGTGGTCGGCCATCCACTGCAGCCCAGCAGATGTGGCTGCTAGCAGCCGCACAATGAAGGATCAATACAGTAATGAGACCACATACACACACACACTCAACCTTTGTGCGTGTGTATCACCTCTGCCCCCATGAGTCCCCACTGGCCTACATGGGTTGAAATCACAGATTCCAGTGTCTGTCTGAGCCCCTGCTTACGTCGTCATGGCTACTGTCCCGTGATATTTCCCGGCAGAGTTCCTCATTATTTGTGTCGGTCGGGTCAGTTTTACGACTGTAATTCGCCTCCTTCAACCCCCGGGGCTCATAGAGGAAGAGATAGAGATCAGGACAACATCCTATGAGCGCAGGCGCTGACGTCGGCCATTGTCAGCCCGGCGTTTCCTCTGCGTAAAGAGGCCACAGGCATCATTAGTCTCCCCACTCCTCCCTCCCCTCTCATCTGTCACCGGGCTCCGAACCCCCCCCCAGTCCTCCAGCAGGAGTTCTGGGTGCCGGCCAGGCCGTGTACGCTACTCTCCCCCCCCCCCCCCCCCCCCCCGAGGGCCACAAATCAGGCCAGGCACGCGCAGGCTAACGAGCGCGCGAGTCGGCCCACGCGCCGTGGCCCGCCGCCCTGGGACTTTGCCACACGCTGCCACTCAGCAGCTTGGCACCGCCTTCCGCTCCACGTGGCTGCAGGCCCACATCCACCCCCTTCTCCTCGTTTCTCTGTCCAACGTTCCACTTCATCGTTCTGCGTACATCCGTCCTGCTTCCAGGGGCCGTATGAAGACGGGCGTGTCCGTGCGTGGATTCAGGGCAGCAGTGTGTGAGACTGGGGACCTGCCAGACTAGGGGAGGAAGAGGAAGAGGACTGAACAGTGTGTGAGACTGGGGAGGAAGAGGACTGAACAGTGTGTGAGACTGGGGAGGAAGAGGACTGAACAGTGTGTGAGACTGGGGATGTGCTAGGCTAGGGGAGGAAGAGGAAGAGGACTGAACAGTGTGTGAGACTGGGGATGTGCTAGACTAGGGGAGGAAGAGGAAGAGGACTGAACAGTGTGAGAGACTGGGGACCTGCCAGACTAGGGGAGGAAGAGGAAGAGGACTGAACAGTGTGTGAGACTGGGGACCTGCCAGACTAGGGGAGGAAGAGGAAGAGGACTGAACAGTGTGTGAGACTGGGGACCTGCCAGACTAGGGGAGGAAGAGGAAGAGGACTGAACAGTGTGTGAGACTGGGGACCTGCCAGACAAGGGGAGGAAGAGGAAGAGGACTGAACAGTGTGAGAGACTGGGGACCTGCCAGACTAGGGGAGGAAGAGGAAGAGGACTGAACAGTGTTAGAGACTGGGGACCTGCCAGACAAGGGGAGGAAGAGGAAGAGGACTGAACAGACTGCACGCACAGCCTGAGCTCCAATTATCAACCAGAGAGAGAGGGACATGGAGGTGGGGTGAGAGAGAGGGTGTGTGTGTGCGTGTGTCTAAAAAGCTAAATCACACTCCCCAAGGTCAGCGCTGCTGCCAAGACTCTGATTAGGACCAACGGAATTTTACCGACAGGCTGGAGCTCTGCAAAACCATAAGTGTGGCGCTTCGGCGCGCCTGTCGTTCCTGGAAGCGCCACGCAGCAGCGCGTGCGGCTGGTTTTGGGTGTCCTTGTTTCTCAGGCTGTGTGTTTCTGTGACTGCGTGGCACCTGAGCACAATGACAGTCGGTATTGGTTTGGCTGAGCTGCTCCTTTCTTATTACATGAGCTAATTCTGAACCTGGAATATACAGCCAGTGGGAGACTTGAGTGAATCATCGGCTACATTTCTCATACTTCGTACTGTGCGAGTTGCAGGCCGTCTCAAGGGATCATGTCTATTTCTTGCAGTGGACACACAGTTGTTCAGGCTGTAGTCTAATACTTGCAGCACGCAGCGTTTGAGACAGAAGCTCCTGAGAACAGGCCAGTAGACGACGTTAATCTATAAATCTGCATCTGGGCAGATTATACAGGTCCATTCTGGCCTTTGGTGTGCTGTTCACCGATGGGGCCCTGTAGACCGTCAATCACCGCTGATGATGGGTATTCCGAGGGCGCCGATAGGTCCACTGTTACGTGCGCGGTCGAGGTGGCCTCTCTCGTAATTTCCCAGCGTCCTCTGCGTGTTTTTGTCTGAGGAGCCGAGCCGACCGTCTGCGTTCTGCGACGGAAAGGGCTCTGGTCGCTAGGCAACGCGGACATAGGCGTGCGCCGCGAGCGGCCCGGGCAAACCTATTGCCGCTTGCACGTATGTCGTTACGACGCACTCGAGTGCGCGTATAAGGCGGCGCCCTAGTCCAGATAACCACACAACCCCCGTTTCCAGTCTGCTATCCTGTCCGCCGACTCCCTGAAACAGCGGCGCCCGTTTGTCCTTCTGCTAATGTGGGCGACTGGCGCTTTGCTACTAGAAAGAGCCTGGCGAGGAAGGGCGTCGCCCCCCATCCCTCCGCCCCCTCCCTCCTCGACCCTCACGCGGTCCCTGGCGACCTCCGCGCGTGGCTGAAGAGCAGCGGCATCGCTGGCATGTTGGGGGAAGGTGTGAAGAGGGTCTAACTGTGTGTGAGCTTGGACACCTTCCCTCTCTACAGACAAACACACACACACATACACCTCGCTCATGTGCCTAGCCATGCTGCGTGACAGCGTGTAGGTATCGACCTGCTTGCAGCAAACGCCTCAGTCATGCTGTTTGTGTGTCGATCATTAGAGCGTGCGCGTGATCTGCCCGGTTCCTCTTAGATCCTGACCAATGTTTTGCCCGCAGAGAGACGGACTCTGACTGAGTGAACACTGGGCACACCAACCACCACCACACTGGCATCTCTCAGTCTAGACTGTGGACAGGACCACAAAGCCAGCTGGACCCTGCGGTGTCCTCCTCCTGTCCAGCTCCACGGGTCACTGTTAGGGGGGGACATGCCGGTACAGGAGGCCGGGGTACGAGGGCATGCTTGGGTCCTAACCTCCGTTGTTCCGTGAGGGGCTTAAAGCACGGCCTGCGTTTACAAGGTCCTCTTAGATGGTGACTTGGACCCGACTGCGGCTTCAAGGACCTACACAACCTCTTTCTGAGGTTTTGAAGACGTGTGGTTTTTTTAGGATGTGATCGCAGAGGCTTCCGTGCTAGCTAGAGTGTGTGTGTGTGTGGTGTGGTGTGTGTGTGTGTGTGTGTGTGTGTGTGTGTGTAATTAGGCCGCGTCTTCGCTCCTCTGTCCCTGTGAAAGAGAACATTTCCTGTGCACAGCTGAATGGGTGTCACGTCCCCTACTGCTCAGCACACTGACCCACTTTGGGTCTCAGTTGAGCATCTGCAGCGTTTACAAAATGCATGAGACATTAAGCACAGGCATATATATAGGCTGACAGAACAATACAAGATCCGCACACTGTAGCTCCTTTCTCATAAATGTATTCTGGTGACGTTTGGAGCCATATCCTACTTGTCTTTTGGATCCAGCACCTGCCTGAAAAGCTTTTGAGTTGATGTGCGTGCCTAACTTTTTCTCATACTGTAGGCTGACACACAAACACGTGTGTACAGAATCAGAATCAGAATTATTTTATTGCCATGGTACTTACACACACAGGATTTTTTTCCGACCCGTGGCGCTTACAGCAATACAACAATGGACAATTGCAAGGACAGGACAGGGGCTGAGTTTCCCAGAGGCATCGTAGCACTACGATGAACACCGTAGCTTACGATGAACATAGCGCTACGATGCCTCTGGGAAACTCAGCCCTGGACAGTGCATGACATGCAGTCACGCAAACTAAGCCAGAGCTTTGAATTAGCGCTTTAGCTAAACAGCTAGCCGGAGCGTTGAATTCTAGGGTTTGTGCGCGTCTGTCTGGGTGGTGTTTGAGTGTGAGGGAGAGAAGGGAGGGTGTTGCCGTCGCATGCTGTGGGACTGGAGTGAGAGAAGCGACACGTTGGCTGAGGGGTGTCAGAGACACGCCGGCACGGCTCACGCCTGAACTCGCCTTCTCCAACTGTGACCTTATACCAATCTCACCTGCCTGTAGCCCCAATCCAATGGCTTTGGTCCTCGCTTGATCACACACACACACACACACACACACTTACTTGCATAGACTGCACACACACATACACACACAAACGTACATTACTCACACCAGCGCAGCTTGGCTAACAAACGAGTACAAACACACACACGCCCTTGAGGTCCAGCCCCAACACATGAATCAGGAGTGTAAGGGGCTGATGCTTCCCTGGGCTAGAGGCTGGGCCATGAATAAAGATGTGTTCATGAACCCATGAGTGCTGCGTCATCAGGGTCAAGTGGTTATGCTCTCATTGCCCTAAGTAAAGCTTATTTTTAGGTTAAAACAAGATTAGAGTCATGTACGAATGTGATTAGTTGGGTTTGCTGTGTGTGCGTGCGTGCGTACGTGTGTGCGTGTTTGTGTAAGTTTTCATGTGTAAGGTTTAATGGACATATGGCCCACAAAATGTGATTTTATTGTTGTACAGTTGGTGAGTATTGAGAACATCATGGCATTAAAGGCTGTGGGGTTTTCAAGACATGCCACTGTGAATCACAGGCCTGGAATATGAGAACAAGTGTGTCTTTGCGCGCACACACACACACACACACACAAGATATGCAACAAGTACTGTATGTCTGTGTACGTGCACATGACACAGTCACTCACACACACTCACGCGCACACACACGAGATATGGAAACAAGTGTGTCTGTGTGCACGCACACACAACACAGTCACACTTACACACACACACACACACAACTTGAAAATGATAGCATGTTATTCCGTTACACCTGCTGTCTGCTGCTGAGTGGTAGGCTGGTGTGTGTGTAGAACAGGACGGACTCCCAGCGGCAGAGAGAGTGGGAGAGACACAGAGAGAGACTAGAGGGTGGCTGCCTCACAGCAGAGAGAGAGTGAGAGAGAGAAAGAGTGAGACACACACGAGATGCAAACAATTAATAGAAAATCCATTCATTGATTGATAAGGAATCTGTCTGAGCACGTGAAATGTACTCAGTCTTCTATCAAACAGCGTGGTAGCGAAGCAGCCATCAGAAGCAGCCATCTCAGAAGCAGCCATCTCAGAAGCAGCCATCTCAGAAGAAATGCAGAGAAATCAACAGCAGCATTTTTTTGAAAAATGAAGCGGGCCAAGCAAAGCATTGTGAGACCACTTCCAAAAGAAAGGACAAGAAGCCACTTGCAAATATTGTGATGCCGTGTACAACACGATGACAACAGCCATGTTCTATCGCTTGAAGAATGTTCACTCTGATAAGTTGTCTCGCCTACAGCAAACCCACCATCGGCTCAGTGTTAGCGAGGAAGAGCTGTGACACACAGCAGGCCCAAAAAAATAACCCAGTGCATCCGTAATAAAGCGTTGATTAAGGGAAAAAAACGCTTTTGGTATTGTTTGGAAATGTTGATATTTTAATTATAACTAGAAAGGGTGCTCAGAGAGCACAGGGCTCCAC
Organism: Borostomias antarcticus; assembly: GCF_949987555.1. Classification (NCBI taxonomy): domain Eukaryota; kingdom Metazoa; phylum Chordata; class Actinopteri; order Stomiiformes; family Stomiidae; genus Borostomias; species Borostomias antarcticus. The sequence goes on along the minus strand of NC_140243.1, from coordinate 11,633,358 downwards.
CCATTAACGCATTTTGTTGGTGTAATTGAGTTGAAATGGTTAAACTCACTTCTCAGTATAAATATAGCACACTTGCACCATTGAAGAGTAAGCCTTTTGGTGATGTAACTGATAATGGTTTATTTGAGGTGGTCATACTGTATATGAACACAACTGAACATACTTGTGTAATTTTTTCAATCAGCCATTACAGACAATAACAGAAGACATAAGTTATATACAAAACTATATACAGAAATTAAGTCCAGTGTTTCCTCTGGGGGGTAAAAAGGACGGGCACTAGTCCAGTGTCCATGCCTCTGGGAGGGGTAGAAGGGCACTAGTCCAGTGTCCATGTCTCTGGGAGAGGTAGAAGGGCACTAGCCCAGTGTCCATGCCTCTGGGAGGGGTAGAAGGGCACTAGCCCAGTGCCCATGCCTCTGGGAGGGGTAGAAGGGCACTAGCCCAGTGTCCATGTCTCTGGGAGAGGTAGAAGGGCACTAGCCCAGTGTCCATGCCTCTGGGAGGGGTAGAAGGGCACCAGCCCAGTGTCCATGCCTCTGGGAGGGGTAGAAGGGCACTAGCCCAGTGTCCATGCCTCTGGGAGGGGTAGAAGGGCACTAGTCCTGTGCCCATGTCTCTGGGAGGGGTAGAAGTGCACTAGCCCAGTGTCCATGCCTCTGGGAGGGCAATGTGACGGATAATACTGGTTTTTTTCGTTTGCTTCAACACTTAAATTACTAAATTTAATTACTAATTATTAAAGAACACACAGTTAATGAAACCTGACACTCAAGGAGCAAAACCTCAGCCCAGATGTGCAGGTAGCTTATGATTTATATGTAGGCTAATACCACAGGATCCAGGCTAAGAAAATGTAACTTTTCCTAATATTGGGCGTAAACAGCACCAAAAAAAAGTTCCATCAAAAGCCGAACCCAGGAACCGCATTGCTAGACTGATTCATTACCGCTCGGCCTCAGGTGGTGTAGTAAACCCGGCAGGAGAAGTAGACATAAAGGGAAGGAAGATGGTAAATGGGTAAATGTTGTTTTCTTTTAATTTGTGTATCCGCCCAGTGATTCTCATCCGCACCAAAATGTAATGTGTTCTAACTTGGCCCATGCTACACCCCTCCACCCAGTTTCATGAAAATCCCTCTGGTAGTTTTTGTACGATCCTGCTATGTGACGAACGAACTAACGAACAAACGAACGAAATAACACACATGACTGGAAATATACCCACCGCCAGCGGACGCTGGGCGGAGCCAATTAAACGATTGATTGATCGTTAACATAACCAATGATCGATTCAGGGATGTTCCTACAATTTGCAACCCTAAGACGCGCACACAGACACACACACACACACACACACACACACACACACACACACACACAGGGAGAGACTACCGAGGGGGGCGCAGGACTGAGGTTTACTCTGCTCCGCTTGTTACCAGTGGGCCCTGTCCTGGGGGCGGTCCCAGGCCAGGCGTCCTGCAGGAAAAGGATCAGACTCTTCATTTTGCACGACCGTCACCTTCCTGGACTGGGAGCAGGTCAGGAATCGCCTGTGGGTTTGAGTTAAGGGGAGGTCGAAGTAGCCGTAAGATGGAGAGAAAGGGAGGGAGGGAGGGAGAGGGAGGGAGGGAGGGAACGGGACAGACTCGTGGCCGGCTGGAGGCGGAGACTTGAGAGAGGGCGCCGTGAGACAAAGGAGGAAGAAAGAGTAGCGGAGAGCGTCTGATTGCAGACGGCGGCGGGGGCAGCGGTTAAAGCCGCAGCATGTGATCCGTCCTGGAACGCAGAGGCGGAAAGAAAGAGAGAAAGAAAGAGAGAGACGAGGGAAGAGCGATTTCTAAGACGTCTGATCCCAACAGGATGAGTCACACTGTTTGCTTCTCCGCACTACAAGCCCTGACACGAGTCCCTCCCTTTGTGGAGTCTCCCTACCCTCCTCCTCCTCCTCCTCCCCCTCTTCTTTCCTGTGCTCCCTCCTTCATGTTTCTCATGCTCTCTTCTCTTCCTGTCCTGTCCAGTGTTCCATTCCTATCAGGCAGCCCCGTTAGCCCGGCAGGGCATTCCTGAACGTCAGCCCACTCTTAACACCCACCCCCCGCCCGCACACACACACACACACCTCAGCTGTTCCTGTAGACATTCCCCACTCCTGTACCACAGCGTGCCCGCCTGTCTGTCAGATGATGAGCTGGTGAGTCAACAATGTGGAGTTGCCTCACCCGACGGTGCAAAAGTATGTGTGTGTGTGTTTGTTCTCTCTTGTACGGTTCTCCTTGCGTGCGTGTGTGTGTGTGTGTCGTTGTTTGAGTTGCTAGTGAGCTCACGAGGCCCTGCTCCAGGGTCTCTGTCAGGTGTCAGCAGACGGATGATGAGAACTTGGCTAATGAGCAGCTCAGACCCTGGGAACGCCGGAGGAGGGATGATCACACTCTCACTAGCTAGACGGCGTCCCTGTGTGTTTCCTGGCCCCCGGAGTCAGCCTGGACCATGGGGGCCTGGACACTGCCCAAGTAGTGAAGTGGTGGATCCTTCCTCACTAAATGATTTTTTCTCTGTAAAGCGCATTGTGTTGCCTCTGGATATGAAATGCGCTATACAAATAAAGCTTTGATTGATTGATTGATTGATTGAAATAGAGGGGAAATTATTTCACATGTTCCTTAAAGGTGCTATTTTAGATAACATTCCTATGCAGACAAATCATTGAAAAAATAAAAAATAAGAATACATCCACAGAGCTTTTAGAAAGGTGTGAAATAACAGCATTGCTTTTCCCCAAGAAAGATTATTGAACATTTTGACAGGTCCGAAATGAATGTTGTCATAATAGAAATGTTAGCACCTATAATGTATTGTTCCTAGTTTCAAAGTGTTTGGAACATCCTAGCCAGAGATGCATGTTTGCCGTGAAAACCGCATGCGAGAGCACTTAAAAACCCCTTCACACGGATATTGAGTCCCTCAGATCATGTGACCTGTCCAGAGCTGTGAACTATGTGACCCTGACCCCTCCAGGTCACGCGGCCCCCAGCCCGGCCCTCCCTTTGAACCCAACACGCAGCTGTTTGTTGTCTCCCGAGGCAACAGCTACTTCTTAAACCCGGGCCGAGCAGTGGAACGTGAGCGTAGCGTGTCCCTGTCTGTCCAAATCACACAGCTTACAGCTTCTGCTACTTAAGGCCTTATCACATTCAAGCTGGGCAGAAGATCTCCCAACACCCCCCCCCCCCCATCACTATGCAGTCCACGCCACACACCAGCCTGACAGGGACCCACAGACCTGCCATGTCTGAGTGTAGTGAGACCCCTGGTGGATATAGTTGGCTACTACAGAAACAAAAAAACGGTTTGTTCACCATCAGTGCAGATGAAACGGAAAAAATCACTCAACTAGAGCCCTCTTTGATAATCTCCTATGAAGGTTTGGACGATGGCAGTCTCTGTAGAGACTGCTCCTCTGCTTTAAAGAGGAAAATGTATGAAAGATGAGTGTTTTAGTTGCGCACGTTATTGTAGCAGACGTTGCTAATGTACCAGACGGAGCCCGTTTGTATCCTGTGTGGTCTGTGTGTGAACTGGGAGTGTCTCCTTGGGCCAGGGTGTTTAGGTTACTCCAGCCAAGCCGTCTCAGTCTCGGCTAACATGGGGCTCGGAGCTCATCACTGGAACCACCGGCGCATAATCTCATATGACATAAATATTGAAACTGCCCAGGGAACCTTCACAGTAAAGCGTAGTTAAGTTAGCTGCAGTATAACCTGCATAGGCAATTCATTGCCATCAGATGTAAGCTGTTGCATATACATGCTTGTAGGTTGCTCATGATGTTTACGATTGTTTTTACATGCTCGTGATTAAACATAGGCGCTCTGTCTCTCACTCTCTCTCTCCTTCTCCCTCTCTCTCTCTCTTTCTCTCCCCCTACTGTTCAGACAGCAGCGACAGCCGGAGACAGACAAAGATAAACACAGACACTCAGTGCCATACAGGGAGGCCGCAGCCAATCAGCTTCAGCACTATGCACATCTGACACACAACTGGTGAGTACAACCCTGCTTTAAGTGTTTATGATGGCTGTGTGTGTGTGTGTGTGTGTGTGTGTGTGTGTGTGTGTGTGTGGGGGGGGGGATCATTAACCCTGTGTCTCCCCAGGGTGGGTGTCACCCGGGTATTGGAACAGGGAAGCTAATTACAGGACACAGACGAGGCCCATAAATACACAGACTGATGAAATGTCAGACTTAAAAGGCTACAACCTGTGGGCCCCCAGTGTCCGAACATTTGACCAGGAGACGGGCCAGGCCACTTCCCCATCTCAGGTGTCACTGTGCTGCAGTTTGCAGTGGGCAAACTGTAGGTGATGCAGAGTCGGTGTGGTTGGTTTGAGCACACATCCTGCTGTGGTCTGTGGAAGGCAGCTATGGTTGCTGTAGTTTCCCAGACAGCCCATTGTGGCGTGAGAGAGAGAGTGAGTGAGAGAGTGAGAGAGAGACCGACAGAGACGGAGACAGACACACACTTTCACAACAGGTCTTTTCTGTCCGGCCGGTACACAGGGTCTGTCTTCCTTGGCTGTCAGTGATCTGAGCAGCTCCTTAGTCTTCATTATCGTCACTGAGAGTGTGTGTGTGTGTGTGTGTGTGTTTGTGTGTGTGTGTGTGTGTGTGTGTGTTTAGCCTAATGGGAAGAAATTGAGAGAGGTAGAGGAAGGAGGGACATAACTGAAGCATCTAAGGCCTCCGTCCAATCGACGATAGAGGCGTTGATTGGCCTGAAGCCCTCCATTGGGTCTGTAGAACAAGCTGTTCCATGACGAGTCTGATACTCTCAACTTCTCCCAATCCACTTCACTGCCTAATCCCCTGTCTAAGTCCCTTCTGCTCTGTCTTACCCTCTGCTTACACTGAGCTAGCTGTAATCACAGTGTGTGTGCGCGTGTGTGTGTTACGTGTGCGCGCCCACGCCCGTGAGAAGTGTGTGTTTGCGCAGAGCCGGTGCGTGTCTCGGTGATCCTGCTGTGACATTTTCCAAAAGGACCAGAGCTTTCTCTAAGCGCTGTTGGCGGTCGTACCGGGGGAACACGACGTGAACGCGTCAACACCGGGGACTTGTCCCGGTTTCCACGGTGGAGTTATTCATCTTCACAGGCAGGATCAGCTGAGCTGGTTGTATATTGCGTGAGTGAAGCCCAGTGTCCGTGGATCTGATTTGAATTTCTATGAACCCATTCGGCTGTTACACCAGAGGGTGGCGCTGTTGGTACAGGTTGAATGAGGGGGGGGGGGGGGCTTGAGAGAGGCTTCCACTGCTGGATAGTAAAGTGCTCTAGCGCTCACTGAGCCTCTCATTCACACACAGGTAGGGCTCTGACAAGGTCAGATGATGGTCACATGCAGCTTTCTCTTCTTGTATGGGGGAGTATGCTAATAATTGTCGTGTGTGTGTCTGTCTATCTGTGTCTGTGGGTCTCTGTCTGTCTTGTCTGTGCGTCTGTCTAACTGACTGTGTGTCTCTATCTCTCTGTGTGTGTGTGTGTGTGTGTGTGTGTGTGTGTGTGTGTGTGTGTGTGTGTGTGTGTGTGTGTCCAGAGGGCCGGGTGGGCTTTGCTGCAGCTGAGGATGATGAGTGGTCTCCTGCGCTAGAGACAGATGGTGTGGGAATGATGGACCTCCCCAATGGCCAATCAAGCGTCACCACTGCCGCCGCCGCTGCCACAGCCTCTGAGGTGAGAGACACGCCCCTTTTTTCTGATCAGCCTCCCGCTGTCTTCCCCTTGGACTGGACGCCGCCACCTCCAGACTGCAGCACGTAGAACAACTCTACGCTAATGAACATCACTAGCATTTTCTACCCAGTGTCATTAGCCTCTTTCAGACCATGCTGCTTTTCTCCACAAGCTACGAACCTTTGGGGGTAACTCGTCATGTTTATACCTCCCCAAAAAGCCTCCCACTTGAGAGGTAGTACTCTTGCCAGGGATTTTACTTTGGGGGTGGGGCGGCAACGCTGAACATTTCTGATTGGCTGAGTAGGGAGCCTACAGGCAAAGTTTTGTTTCCACGGCACCATGTTTAAATCCACTGCGCAAAACAAAGCTTCCGTGTTTAGTTTCCGTTTGATTTTCCAAACAGATTTTCTAAAACAATAAATTCCACACATATAAATATGGAATTGCTTTCCTAGTTCAATATTATTGTAACTACAACATCTACATTTTTCTCATAGACAGATTGAAGTTCCTTCCTATTTCAATCTTTCTGTAACTAAGACATGCGGTGGAAAAAAATATTTTTTCCCATTGACCGAAATCCGAGAATGGGTTATTTCCTCTCTCTCACAGCTGCCTGGATCCAGCAGGCTGTAGCAGGCAGGCGACTCACTTGCACCATCCCCCTCTGCACACGGGGGGGCGATGCGCTTCTACCCCTCGGTCTGAATGACATCTACACAGGGAGTTCTAGGGTATAGAGAGTTCTAGGGGATTTTCCCCCGGGGGGAGAAGTACCGCGGGCTTTCTGGTCTGAAAGCGCCTATTGACACAGTCCCTGTCGGTGTGTGTTCTGGGAAACCTACTGTACGTGTTCCACACCATTGTGTTGTGGCAGCAAACGGGAGTCTTAATCGTCGTGCGTCTGTTTTCCTCTCCAGAAGAGCAGCAGCTCAGAGTCGCTCAGCGATAAGGGTTCGTCAGAACTGAAGAAGAGTTTCGATGCCGTCGTCTTCGATGTCCTGAAGGTCACCCCTGAGGAGTATGCGGTGAGTTTTGCTGACAGAGGGCGAGTGAGCTAGGTTGAAAAGGAGAGGGTAGTCACACACCCTCAGGGGACAGACAGACAGATAGACAGACAGGAGGAAGTGGGTCAGGGTTGGGTCAATAATAATCGATGAAGCCTGGCTGGCAAGACTGCCAGGCTGTGATTATTGCTGACATGCAAATCGGACAGAGGCCTCGGACAAAAACCTCATCCCTGATGGATTTCCCACCCCGCAAACCCCTGCACAGCCATGTTCCCTGAGGTCAGGAACTCTAACCTAGCTCCGCAGCGTACAGCAGGGCCTGTGACTGATGGGAATGGGATGAACGGTCCCCTGAGATGCGCTTGTACTGTAAGGTCAGCCTTGTATTTTTCCATTCCCTAATTTCAAAGATTTTGATTGATGAAAGCATTTCCCCACTCCCCTGTCATGCCCACTTTGACAGTCAGAGGGCGCTCTCTACCCTCTCTGTCCCCTGGCCAGAGGCCTGGACTGACGAGCTGAGCTGCTCTGTTTGCCTAACCCTAACCCTAACCCCCCCACCAAGGGCTCTGTTGGGGCTCACATCTCTTCTGCCCCTGGAATAGAATTTTGTTTTGGCTTATTTATGGGACTCTGAATACAGTTCTTGAGTTAAGTTGAATGGTTTGAATACAGGGATCCTAATGGATATTGTGTTTTCTGTCCTCCAGGGTCAGATCACTCTCATGGATGCTCCGGTGTTCAAAGCTATCCAGCCTGAGGTGAGTTGAGGATTGGCTGTGTTGTTTCGCTATGTTATCTTTGCACGTCATACATGAATGTACACTATTAATTGCGACCTTTCTACCTTTTTCAAATCAGCGTTTTTTATTTCCCAACCATCAGTCATAGCAGCTGAATAACATCTGTAAACACGTCCTCACACTCAGTTATACAACCACCCACTCATTCTCACACCCCATGAATGGGCCCAGTGAAAGCCACTGTAATCTCCATTACGTACGTGTGTGTGTGTGTGTGTGTGAGTGAGAGAGAGAGAGAGAGTGTGAATGAGAAAAGAGAGCTCTCCTTGTCTCTGGTGCGCCGTTAGAAAGGCTTTGACAGCGACCACAGAAGAACCCATGTTTAGGGTTGGCCGTCGTGGGCTTGTAAAAGCAGTGTTCAGACCGCAGCGTAGGACTGGCCTGGCCTCTGCACCACTGTGCTAGATCAATACCAACACACTCACTCTGCTGGCCTGGCCTCTGCACCACTGTGCTAGATCAATACCAACACACTCACTCTGCTGGCCTGGCCTCTGCACTACTGTGCTAGATCAATACCAACACACTCACTCTGCTGGCCTGGCCTCTGCACCACTGTGCTAGATCAATACCAACACACTCACTCTGCTGGCCTGGCCTCTGCACTACTGTGCTAGATCAATACCAACACACTCACTCTGCTGGCCTGGAGGGCCAGTCGGGGGTCCTGAAGCGGAACATGCTGATGCTGAACATGCTATTGATTCAAAGACCACAAGATTATTATTATTATGTATTCATTTATGTTTAGAATAGAAAAGAAAACATTTAACTGTATCCGGAGCCTTTTTGCGTGAGGTCGCCAAACGCAGAAGAGCTCGGTACTTCCTGTGGGGGAGCCGGTCTGGTCCCCCCCTTCGCCGTACGCCCCCCCCCCCCCGGTTTATGGAACAAACATGCGCCTGTGTTCTCCGTTCTGTTCGTCCCGACCGACTGCCTGGAGACCCACAGACCGGCCGAGTGGGATTTATAAGGCGTTTCACGATCTTACGTCACGTTGGAAACCCAATGTAGCGTTCCGAGCCCTTCAGGTTTGTTTTTCATTTTATGAGCGCTGGACAGAAAAGGGTTCGAGAGAAGAGAGAGAAAGATGATGGAGGGGTTTGGGGAGGACTGGAGAGTCCTGAGAGCAAAGACAAGCAGGGAAGAGAGAGGGAGGGAGGGAGGGAGGGAGGGAGGGAGGGAGGGAGGGGAGAGAGCGGTGTGCTGGGAGGGGAGGGGAGAGAGCAGTGTGCTGGGAGGGGAGGGGAGAGAGCGGTGTGCTGGCAGGGGAGGGGGGAGGGGACGGGAGGGGAGGGGAGAGAGCGGTGTGCTGGGAGGGGAGGGGAGAGAGCGGTGTGCTGGCAGGGGAGGGGGGAGGGGACGGGAGGGGAGGGGAGAGAGCGGTGTGCTGGGAGGGGAGGGGAGAGAGCGGTGTGCTGGCAGGGGAGGGGGGAGGGGACGGGAGGGGAGAGAGCGGTGTGCTGGGAGGGGAGGGGAGAGAGCAGTGTGCTGGGAGGGGAGGGGAGAGAGCGGTGTGCTGGGAGGGGAGGGGAGAGAGCGGTGTGCTGGGAGGGGAGGGGAGAGAGCAGTGTGCTGGGAGGGGAGGGGAGAGAGCGGTGTGCTGGGAGGGGAGGGGAGAGAGCAGTGTGCTGGGAGGGGAGGGGAGAGAGCGGTGTGCTGGGAGGGGAGGGGAGAGAGCGGTGTGCTGGGAGGGGAGGGGAGAGAGCAGTGTGCGGGGAGGGGAGGGGAGAGAGCGGTGTGCTGGGAGGGGAGGGGAGAGAGCGGTGTGCTGGGAGGGGAGGGGAGAGAGCAGTGTGCGGGGAGGGGAGGGGAGAGAGCGGTGTGCTGGGAGGGGAGGGGAGAGAGCGGTGTGCTGGGAGGGGAGAGAGCAGTGTGCTGGGAGGGGAGGGGAGAGAGCGGTGTGCTGGGAGGGGAGGGGAGAGAGCGGTTTGCTGGGAGGGAAGGTGAGAGAGCGGTGTGCTGGGAGGGGAGGGGAGAGAGCGGTGTGCTGGGAGGGGAGGGGAGAGAGCAGTGTGCTGGGAGGGGAGGGGAGAGAGCGGTGTGCTGGGAGGGGAGGGGAGAGAGCGGTGTGCTGGGAGGGGGGAGGGGACGGGAGGGGAGAGAGCGGTGTGCTGGGAGGGGAGGGGAGAGAGCGGTGTGCTGGCAGGGGAGGGGGGAGGGGACGGGAGGGGAGAGAGCGGTGTGCTGGGAGGGGAGGGGAGAGAGCGGTGTGCTGGGAGGGGAGGGGAGAGAGCGGTGTGCTGGGAGGGGAGGGGAGAGAGCAGTGTGCGGGGAGGGGAGAGGGCGGTGTGCTGGGAGGGGAGGGGAGAGAGCGGTGTGCTGGGAGGGGAGGGGAGAGAGCGGTGTGCTGGCAGGGACAGGGAGACGGAGGGATCTTCCTGTTCTCGCCGTGTTTGTGTCTCCGAGCGCCGCCGCTGCTGTCGGGAGCCATCGGGCTGACCTCAGCGTTAGTTTCCACCGCTGTCAGTCTTGTTCCCCTCCGTCCCTCCGATCGGAAAAACGTGTGTGTGTGCGCTTGGGTGCGTGTGTGTGTGTGTGTGTGTGTGTGTGTGTGTGTGTGTGTGTGTGTGTGTGTGTGCGCGCGCGTGCGGGGGTCCTGCTTTATCACACAGATGGATATACTGAATATGAGAGTAAATAAACATCTCCGGAGTTTCCCTGGACGTGCGGTTAGGGGCTCTACCGTCGACGAGCAGAGCGCCGTTCTCCTTATCTTTCACAAAGCCATGTGAAGCGTTTCCTGTTCTGATGGTGAAATAGATAGACCCTCTCTGCTACCAGTCTGGATCCCCCCCCCTCTCTCTCCTCTCCCCAGAAACGGGACCCAGGCTGGGCCTGTCACTACCGGCCCCCATCTGGCTGAGGTTTTTGGGGTTTCAGAAGTTGTTGTGGCTCATGAGATGACAGATGATCATGATCAGGGAAAATGTTTAGTTGCTAGCAAACACATTTGGAGGAGAGAGCTACCGTTCAGTCCGTTCTCTCCCGCGCTGCGATGGCTCGTGATGCCGCGAGTCACGTGCGTGAGGGTCATTAGTACGGGCGACCCGGGAAGGTGACCTGCTGTTGCTTTCCTGTTTCTGACACGAACAAACGCCCGTAAAAGATCGTCTGACGTTTTGCATAATGAACCGACGACGCTCACTTTTTCCTTCAGATGGTTTCCAAGCCCTCCCGGACCTTGGTTAGCATAGTAATAATGATTTAACCACGGTGATTTATGAATGTCCTGACCCTTCCTGCAGAGCTCAAAAAGCCCTTACATTAGTGCGTAATGGAAAAGTTGTCATTTGCCCAACTGTAATGAAAGTTGTGATATCAGCAGTCTGGATTGTTTAATCTCCTTCATATTGTTGGTGTTATATTCTCTCAGGGCCACCTAATAACTTATTCTGTGCCGTAAATATCCCCATGCAGTACACGAGTAAATGCCAAGGATTTATATTGGTACCAATGTTTAAGATGCAGCTTTTCTAACCTCCATAAAACACGTCAAATTCGCCATAACGCTGGTGTTTGTGAGTGTGTGTGAAGTCATGCGTGTGCAGAGAGAGAGAGAGACCAGACAGTTTGGCGAGAGCCGCATCCCTTGCTAAGGAGAGTGATTGCCCCAGACATGATGGTAATTATGCAAGTCAAGAAACAGAGCGGTTCATTAAGAAGAGTGTGTTCCAGATCTGACAAGGAGCAGATGGATGGAGGTGAGCCTCAAGGGTTGACTGACCTTACAGGCCAGGGAGACTGTTTGTCTCTCTCCCCTCTCTCTCTCTCTGTCTCTCTCTCTCCTTTCTCTCTCCCTCTCTACTCTCTCTCTCCCTCTCCACTCCCTCTCCCCCCTCTCTCTCCTTTCTCTCTCCATTTCCACTCACTCCCTCTCCACTCTCTCCTTTCTCTCTCTCCCTCTCCATTCTCTCTCCCTCTCACCTCTCTCTCCTTTCTCTCTCTCTCCCTCTCCCCTCCCTCTCCACTCTCTCCTTTCTCTCTCTCTCTCTCTCCACTCTCTCTCTCCTTTCTCTCTCTCCCTCTCCCCTCTCTCTCCACTCTCTCGCTCTCTGTTTTTCTCTCGCTCTTCATCTCATTCTCTTTCTGGAGGAGAGGATAACTCCTAACTATTTATATGGTAGAGAAAGACGGCCCGGGGTCTGGTATATTATGAATGGGGAAGATGGCGTGTCAGAGGATCACCATTTAGACTACGATGTTTGCTGCACAAAATCAAAAGCTACGATTCTTTCACAAAAGACCCGCGGAGACTGACGTCAGCTCGATTCGCGCGGAACGGAAAACTAGTTAAAGGAAAAGATGGATTCACAGAGAGATGAGAGGGGGGGAGGGTAAGATAGACATGTCCTTCTTCCAAAAGAAGTGTACTTTTTATTAAAAGCTATTTCTGGGCCAGGTCTGGTTCTGGTTAGAGCGGGTGCTCCGGCCTGGAGAGGACCAGCTGCCGAGGATGGACGGCACAGGGGAGGGAGAGGGCGGAGGGGAGGGGAGGGAGGTGTGGAGAATGCAGCAGAGGTCAGCTGGAGACAGAGTATCTACTTTCTTGCTGTAGGAAAATGCGAGGGGGTCTCTGTGTTTATTTCGCATTCTGCGGCTTTCTCCGTGCCCTGTGCTCTCACCCTGTAATGGTATAGGCTCATTGATGACTCGCAGCTGGATGTTTTGGGCTGAAGCACAAGGGAAAAGGGGGTTGGAGGAGGAGAGAAGGTCTGTTTTTACCCCACAGTTATGACAACAGCCAGGGAAGCAAATTAGTGGCTTTGGCCGGCTGGGGTTGTTTGGGAACAAGCATCAGATTGCCGTTTACGTACTACAGAGAAATATGCCGTTTGTTTCAGAAGCCTCGCGTGGTCGTGCCCACCGGCCACAGCAGTGCGCTTAAAGAACCAACAAAAGCCCCTCTGTCACAGGGATGTCTAGTTAAAGCCCCTCTGTTACGGGGATGTCCCCTAGTTAAAGCCCCTCTGTTACGGGGATGTCCCCTAGTTAAAGCCCCTCTGTTACGGGGATGTCCCCTAGTTAAAGCCCCTCTGTTACGGGGATGTCCCCTAGTTAAAGCCCATCTGTTACGGGGATGTCCCCTAGTTAAAGCCCCTCTGTTACGGGGATGTCCCCTAGTTAAAGCCCCTCTGTCACGGGGATGTCCCCTAGTTAAAGCATGACGCATCTCACACTCACACACGGCTGTGACTCAGCTGCAGTCTGAACCACAGGTCTGGAGTCAGCGGAACCTGCCTTGGAAAAGCACATGCACCGGGTTTCTCAGTGTTGGTCCAAATACGCTCCTCATCTCATTCGTAGACGCCGTAGTCTACCGCTGCGTTTTGGTTCTGTTAGCCTGGACCCTGGGAAGACCGCTGACGCGGAAGCTAATGGTGGTCCGAATAAAGAATATCCACTATGTACGTCTGATTTCCTGAGACCGTCCGTCTGTAGCATACTGTCCAGTATGGTAGCGCATGTCTGAGGGCTCATCTCATCTGGACATGGTGCTTCTCATGTTCCTTCCTTTTTTCTTTTCTTTTTTTACAAGCCATTACACATGTTATATGGGAAAGGGGAACATGAGCAGAACACACAGCACTTATAGTCCTGGAATGCTCCTGGAAAAGTCATTCTGTTCACGGCACTCAGACAGGCAGCGTGGGGTGGTCACTGGGGCCTGGTCACTGGGGCCTGGTCACTGGGGCCTGGTCACTGGGGCCTGGTCACTGCCCTGCCAGAGCCTGCAGCACTATCTGAGGGAGAGAGAGGTTTATAGGATATTGCATTTTATAGGCCTCTGCCACACACACACACACACAAGCATTTCATGGTCCTCGGCAGGGCTGAAAATTAACACCTGCCACTGGCCAAATGCAGGTAAAATTTCCAATTGGCGACTAGATTTCAGAAGGCCATCTGAAAGAAAAAAAAACTTGGCCGGTAGATTTTTTTCATCTACAGTCCCCTTGGCAGGTGACTCACCGTGAGCCAAAAAGTTAATTTTCACCCCTGGTCCTCGGTATATATGTAAAAGCCAATGGTTCAGATCTATAGGTGATATTGCCACGGTGTGTTCAGAAGAGCGTCCTGGCACTTAGGGTTTGTCCTCGGCTAACAGCTGGCACACTACACCAACATCGACTTTCCTTTACGTTGGCTGTCAACCCCTGTAAATGTTTCACGTTCTCTCGCTCACCGTTTCATTTCCTCTCTCTCTCTCTCGCTCTCGCGCGCGCTGCGCGCTCCGGTCCACATGAATGGAACCCTGGGTCAGGTGACGGTCCCGGGGACAGAGAGACTGAGAGAGACAGTCTCACGTCTCACATCAGACCAGCCCTGACTGTCTGCAGTTGGTCTCCCATCAGAATGACAAGTGTTACTCCTCTGTTTTCTGTCCACCGAAGCTGGCCAGGGTTGTGCAGCCAGGCAACCTCGGGAAAACGGTTCAGCCCGGCGGCGTGCCAATCGCGCCGAGAGGAGCTTTGTGATTTATGATGGATGCGTAGGGCATTCTGATAATAGGACAATTCCTCTCTGGCAGGATGTGCTACCCATGGGTTAAGCACAATATAATGGGTAGTAGGGCATTCTGATAGACATTTCCTACCCGAATGTCTATCAATTTCCTACCCGAATGTCTATCAGAATGCCCTATAGTGTGCTTATAGCGCATCCTGTCAGAGAGGAAACGTCCAGGTCTATCAGAATGCCCTGCGACCCATTATTGTGCATAATTCATGGGAAGCACATCCTGTCAGGTAGGAAATGTCTAAATATCTATCAACATTTCCTACCTGACAGGATGCGCTACCCATGAATGAAACCTAATATAATGGGTGGTACGTCATCCTGAGGAGCTAGGCCAACCTTTCAGTTCACCGTCCGGCTGGGTGGAAACGTTGCGGAGCCTTTTCACCGGGCCGACCGCTCGTTACTGCTGCTGTTAAAACGCCTCCGCTCACCACGCCGGCTCTGCCTCGGCGAAACCCCGCCGCTCCCCGGGCATCGCCCCTCCCGAGACGTCCCCCACACGCCATTTTACCCTCGAAGAACCCAGCCTATAAAGCCTAAAAGGACATAAAAGCTTAACGTATTCTGGACGAGCCGTATGTCAACTCCCCGCCTGTTAAACACGCTGGAGGATGTAATTGCCGGAGTTATGAGATAATTGTGAAAGTGCGGCGGTCTCTTTACGAGATAGCGTTTTATCGTTTCCGTTAGTTTAGGCACGAGGAACGTTGTTTTTGGGAAGGGGCCTCGTGGGGGTTTATAAAGGGGTTCCTCTGTTCGGGAACGGCCCTGTGGCTTTCCGAGAGCAGAATCCCAGGGCTGACTGGTGTCGACAGACCACGGGCTGAAGTGTCTGGCTTTGTCGTCCACTGCAAGCGCTGCACAGGAACAGTGAACGCGCAAATGCACATACATGGTCCCGTGCACACAGCCATGTTGGAATATTCTTGTCCGGGATCGTCCAGAGTGATTTCTCGGTTGGAATTCCAACCAGGGCAGTCGGCGTCCTTTAAATGAGATGACGGAATTAAACTACGCAACGTGATTGGTTTAGGGGAGGAACTAATCGCCGAGGACTCCTTCGGCACACAGCACATCTCGGAAAACGGCTGCAATGGGAGCTTGTTCAGACTGAGTAATGAAGTGAAACGAAATGGCAGTTGGCAGTCAGGCCAACGCATCCGTGGACCCTGAGAGTTTTCCTGTCCTTCCCTCCTTCCCTCGTCTTCTCATTCTGCTTTCAGCCCACTCAGGACCTTTTTCAGCCACGCTCTAACATCTGCTACTAACATCTGCGTTAGATATATGCTCCTATACACACACACACACACACACACACATACACAACTCTTCTATGCATGGGGTTATCCCGACGAGGCCGTTGGGGGGTGCGTGATGCTGTTCCTTCCAAGCGGGCGCCTCCGGAGGGGCGGGTGTCGTTCAGCTGGAGGCCGACGGGCCTAATGAGAGGTGCTTGCTTGCGCAACATTTTCCTTCTGTTACATCAGCGCTCCTGGCCCCCGAAAAGTCCCGCCGTGCCTAGAGGGGGGGGGTCCGGTGTCCCGGGTCTCTCCTCCGCTACGCCTGTGTGTGGTCTCTCCCTCACTCACTCAGCTCTCAGAGTAGAGACGCCGAGGCCTAGCCTGTCTCAGGGTAGCGGGACCCCCGGGCGGGGGTGGGGGGGACCCCGGAGTGCCAGCGGGGAGGCAGCTGTCTAAACCACCTGTGATGTGTGTGTGTTTTCAGGAACTGTCGAGCTGCGGCTGGAACAAGAAGGAGAAGCACAGTTCTGCCCCCAACGCCGTGGCGTTCACACGGAGGTTCAACCAGGTAAGGCGCGCGCACACACACACACACGCACACATTTTCTCTCCCGGTCCCTATCCTTTTCCCTTAAACACACACACACACACACACACACACACACACACACACACACACACACACACACACTTTCTCTCCCGGTCTCTATCCTTGTCCCTTAAACACACACACACACACACACACACACACACACACACTACCCTAACCTGGGGTCAGTTGGCGCCATCTCTTGTTCTAGCTAGAATGAGAATGAAGAGAAAAGCATGGCTCCTTCAGAGCTGATTTATAGACTCTGGCTCTCTGGCGAGACCGAACCACCTCGAGATTGTGTTTTGAAGCCCTGGCTGTCATGGCAACGCGCCTCCCGAGGGCTCACAGTAGGAAAAGTGCTTTTGGTGGAGCCACGGTTTGCGCTTCTGGTCCGAGTGTTCTCGTAGTGATGCCGGTAATAAATACAGTCCGGGCCCAGAGGGACTCTTTCTCAATCCCTCGTCCTGCGCTGGCCATGAGTAACTCTTTTGTGAGTGAGTGGGGAGTGTATGAGTGCAAGAGTGTGTTTATTTTACTTTTGAGTGGTTCTTCGGTCATGTGTGTGTATGTGTGTGTGTGTGTGTGTGGGTGGGTGGGTGGGTCACTCCATGCCCTCTGAAGTCCTCAGCAGGATGCCCTGTGTAATGACGCATAGGGCAGCCCTACCCTTTAATCCCACTCCAGTCTCTTTGCCTTGCCCCTTTAAGACCAGCTTTACTGCCCTCAAGTATGAGATTATCTGACAAGAATGTGTTTCTGTGGAAACTTCCCCATTTATAGCAGATCCTAAACGGCGATTCAAGATGTTAGCTGCACACACACACACACTTGGACATCGGGAGCCAAGAAAAATTGGCCTTTTTGAATAATGGGATTTAGACTGGGATGAAACAGTGTCCCAAGCAGCTTCTTAGCCTGAGCTACGGCCTTATCCATCTTCCTCTGGAGGTATTTTATTGGCAGCTGGGTTTGGACGTGAGCGGGGAGGGAACGAGCCTGACAGGCTGGCGTCGGGGCTGGAGAGCGATGGAGGAAGGTGTTGAGAGCTGTCGGTGGTTGTGGAGACACCGGCAGAATGAGTTTGGGTTGGGCATGGTGGTGGTGGGGGGAGGGGGGGGGGGCACGCATCTCTGCCAGCTTGGAGATTGTGTGTGGGTGGGGGGTGGGGGGGGTCATCTCAACCCTTCCCCCCCAGCCTGTCTGCTCACCTCATGGTGGGTCCATCCCAGGTTGTCGTCATGGCTGAAGGCTAGGGCTGCGTTCCGAATCACATACTTCTACTTTTTACCACCAGTACGTACTACAGCTGCTTTTAGAAAGTATGTACTTTGCACGCAGTATGCATACAATTGGGACATACCACTTTGTCATGACATTGCGCCTTGAAATTTTCCCACATCCGTCGCACTCCATAAAACGACATTCGTCCACAGCTTCCGTGACTCGCACGTGACATAATGTCCGCTGTGCAATGGATTCTGGGTCAGAATAGCCAGAAAAGTCAGCTGGCTTGCATACTGCAAAATACGACCGGATGCAGTAGGACATCCTGGTATTTTTGCCATACTGCATGTGGCATAATGTGTACTGGGACGTACCGCATCCTTTTTTGGCATACTAAATACAGTAGTACGGAAGTATGCGATTCGAAACGCAACCTAGATCCCCGCCATAACCAGAGCCATTATCTTCGTCGGTCAACCCAGGACACTGCAAAGTCGTCAGGTAGGACAAACCGGACACACCTCCGCCCGAGTCTCCTTCATGGCCGTCTTCAGTGAGATGTGGTCCTCGCTAAAATTCTCATAACATCTGCAGACCTCCGGCGTTTATGAGAGGCTCTCAGACTGTTAAACAGGCCGATCCAGCCTCAACCCCCCGTTCCCCGACGTTATTTATGATTATTGTAGAGCGGAGGCTGTGCAGCCCGCAACCGGAGGACTTTATTACGCTCGTAAACTGAACAGTAAAGACGGAACGGTCTATGGCGTGTTCATCTCTGAGCGTGTGTGTCTAGCGGTTCAGAGCGGCGAGCACACACGGCCTCAGCCCAGAGCGCTTCCCGCTTCTTCCTCTGGAGCCCGGAGCCCGGAGTGATCCAGGGTCTGATAAGAGTGGACAGGGGATCTGACACATACACACACACACACACACACACACACACACAGGCAGACTTGCGTACAGACACACATACACAAAGGAGTTTATCAAAGACCCAGGGTAAGATCAAACAGTCTTTTTATCTCTCGTTCTCTTTTTCCCTTGCACACACACACACACACACACACACACACACACACGGTGTGACAGTAAGACTGACAGGGTGCCTGCACCGTAACTGCCCCCTGTGGTCCATAACAATTCCTTGGCCATATGAGCCCGGACTATAAACCTGTGTTCAACACAGGGATACAACTTGGTTTGTTTCCATACGTGCCAGCCTGTCCTAGCGTAGCGGAGAGCGCTACACCGTCACGTGACGGCCGTCTGGGCTGCACCTGCGGCTGAGGGCAACCAGGATCTTGAGACACATGTTTCCTAAGGAGAGCCGGTTCACGTGAGCGCTGCTGCTGTGTGTGTGTGTGCGTGCGCGTGCGCGTGCGAGCGAGTGAGCTATATCTCTATCCTTCCTCTACATCATCCTCCGCCTCACTCACTCATTCAGCATTGATGCACACACACTCTCAATTACTCTGACAGATGGATGAAAATTGAGCACATCTGGTTTCTGTTCCTGGAGATATTAGCATAGATTAGAGGGGTTGTGGTGGGGGGGCGCTGGGCAGTGCGGTGGGGTTAGGAGGAGGAGGAGGAGGATGGATGATGCTGTGGGCTGAGGGGGGTTACTAGGCCTGGATGCGTGCCTTTTTGGCTTCTCTAGACTTCCACGAAGTGAAAACGATACCCATGGCCCGCCGTTTCTGGGAAAAGGGAGATCAGACCAGGAGCAGAGCGGCCCAAGAATCTGGGCTACTCTCTGCGCCCCCCCCCCCCCCCCCCCCCCCCCCACTCACACAATAGAGAGGCACCCCGACAGCCCAGCTTAGCACTGTGACTCCCACACACGTACATCACCCCTGCAGCCAGCACAGCACAGAACGGCGTGTGGGGACTGTTTAAAGCACCCTGACCCTGACGCTCGAGGGGTGGGGGGGCGGGGGTCCAGCAGCAGGGGCCGTCGCTCAACCCCCGCAACCGGTGAGAACCAGGGAACTCTGGGATACAGACGTGGTGAGACCCGGCAAATCCATGACACGCTCGCTCACGCAAAGGTAGGGAGGGCAGGCCAAGACATGGAGGGGGAGTGTTAGAGAAAAGAGGGATTATCTGCCTGGGACACAGAGGGAGAGAGAGAGAACAGAAAAAGAAAGGGTGGGATTGAGAGAGATGTGAACGGAGAGAAAGAAAGTAGAGGAAACACCATGACATACCCTTCAGGGAGCAGCAGTAATGTTCTGTTCTTTGGAGTGTGTGTGTTTCTGTTTTCCATATGCTGGATGAATGCTTATCGAGCAGATGTTGACTCTGGAACCCAACACACACTCTTTTTGTGCGTGGCTGTAAGCCAGCACACCTAGTATAGCGTTTGTCCGGTTATCACTCCCTCCC
Source organism: Borostomias antarcticus (assembly GCF_949987555.1). Taxonomy (NCBI): domain Eukaryota; kingdom Metazoa; phylum Chordata; class Actinopteri; order Stomiiformes; family Stomiidae; genus Borostomias; species Borostomias antarcticus. Next base: position 11,613,851 of record NC_140243.1, on the reverse strand, counting down.
TCTCTCCGTTTAATGTTGACCTGTATTTCTCTGTTGGCACCACAAGAGGCAGTAGACCCAGCACACCAAAATCAAGAAGGACACGAACGTCAACCTGCCGATCTCCACTGCACAAGTAGAGTAGCGGTGAGAGCATTGGACGCCCACCCAGGAGACCGGGGTTCAAGACCCGCTGGGGATGACTGTATTTTATCATCAGTGTAACTGCTTTAGCCACTGACCGCTACCATTAATGTTATGGAAGCTGCTGCTAGTTGTTTTGAGCTCATGAGCTAACTGTCTATCCTGCTCTTATTGTGCTGGATTAGCATTGGAAGCTTTGGAACTGATGTGTCCAGACGACAAGAGCTATCTTTATTTATCAGACATTATTTCATGTCATTTCAATTCACAGCTATTTCAGTGGCATGACTAGCTTCCGTCCTACCAGTCCTGAACAGAAACAAGCCAGCCACGCACATAAGCCAGGCTGGACCTGGCCTGGTTATTTTTTCTCTCTTAGCCGAGAGGTTTCCCCGAGGGCCACTGATCAGTGCTGATAGCTCTCTCTCTCTCTCTCTCTCTCTCTCTCTCTCTTTCTCTCTCTCTCTCTCTCTCTCTCTCTTATCCCCCACACCCCCCTCTGACTGTCTGAGCCCTTCTGATCCAGGAACACTGTGTGCAGACAGCTGTAGACCATAAAACCCACAGACCTAGAGGGGTTGATATCACCTTGTTCTTCCTCCATTACCTCTCCTCTTTCCTTCCTCTCTCTCCTCCCTCTCTCCTCTCCTCCCCCTCTCTCCTCTCTCTCTCTCCTCTCCCTCTCCTCTCCCTCTCTCTCCTCGCTCTCCTCTCTCTCTCCTCTCCCCTCTTCCACAACTCGCTGGCCGGGACACAGAGGGATTCATCGACCTTATTTACGGGGCAGAGAGCTCAGCGAGAGAGACTGTGTGGTGAGCTGTAGAGTGGGGGGTATTTGGGATCTGTCCCTCGGGACATCCGTCCGGGCAAGTCCGCTGATTAATACGCAAGCACACGCGTTCCTTCCCCTCGCTTGACTTATAACAACCCAGTTGAGCCTGTTCTGCAATCAGCTGGAATCTGCCGACGTTCCCTCCTAAAGCTCTCGTTCCCTCCTAAAGCTCTCGTTCCCTCCTAAAGCTCTCGTTCCCTCCTAAAGCTCTCGTTTCCCCCAAAGGTCTGGTTTCCAGACAGGCCGTCTAACGTGAGGGAGTGGCGCTAGCTGCCATTGGTATTCTGAGAGCTGTGGACCGCGGCCTTTGACCCCGCGTTTTGGTTCAAGAGAGCGGGACGTGTCTCCCAGCCTCTCTCTCTCTTTCTCTCTCTCTCCTGCTGCAGTCAGGCGCTCTGCGGAGTTTACGGAGCCCGTGGGCGCGGTCGACGGCTCGCTCTGCCAGGCCATGGATTGGTCCTGATTGGTTCCTAAGCGGCGTGCGTGCTTTTTACCCCCCTCTCTTGTTTTTCTCCAGACCAGTTTCTGGGTGGTGCGCGAGATCCTCCACGCTCAGACGCTGAAGATCAGAGCCGAGGTGCTCAGTCTCTACATCCGCACTGCCAAGGTGACCCCCCCTTCCCCCACAAACACACACACACACACACACACACACAGTACATGAACTCCCAACTGCCTATCTGCTCATCTGAGGAGTTGTTTGCTTGTTTCTTCCAGAAACTGTGCGACATGAACAGCCTTCACGCAGTCATGGCCGTGGTGTCAGGGTTACAGAGCGCTCCCATCTTCAGACTCTCCAAGACATGGGCGGTAAGAGGGTGTGTGTGGGTGTGTGTGTGGGTGTGTGTGTGTGTGTGTGTGTCAGTCAGTGAGAGGGCGGACCGTAACATCCTGTGGTTCTGTTAAGATGTCCCAGAGTACTTCGAGGTACACTTCATTCGTTCGTAGAGCCCGGCCCATACAGTCCCACTGAGGGATGATGTGTGTGTGTGTGTGCGCGCTGATGTGGTGCGTAGCTGCGTCAGGGCGTCGGAGGATCAGCTCTGTGTCCTCTCTCTCTGCTCCAGCTGCTCTGAGGGGAAGCATGTGGCGCTGATGTAATAACATAATGATGCAGTGACGTCGCGATGGAAATTTCAATATTTGTCTGGTGTTACTGAAACCCCGGTAGCTTCCTCTTTTGCCCATAGAGACAGACAGACAAGACAGACAGGCAGGCAGCTCCGCAACGAAGCCCACTGCTGGCCAGTGAAGAGCACATTTGTTCTCATTCCATGCACACCACACACACACACGCATGCGCACACATATTCACACACACGCACATACACAGCCATCGCTGCTCTGTCCACATTGTAATCATTATCCCAGTCATGAAAGCATCTCTGACCCCAGAGGGCCTTGGGTCTGCTGTTGTGACAACGGTTGCTCAGCCGCTCTCCTCCGTCCCCCCTGCTGTGGACCTCTCGGTGGGACAGACCTCTCACACATCTGTGTGCTGAACACACACACACACACACTCAGCCTTCCTCCACCACCAAGAAATCGGCATAGTTCTGCGCTTACACAACCTCGGCCAGGACTCAGCCAGCAGAATGAAAAATCATTCCTCTCTCCCACTTCGGTGATGAGAAACAGAATATGCTTTTTGGAGACCATTGCGCTGCTAAAGTTCCAAAAACCTATTGAATTGAACTGAATGAAAGTGTATTTAGAGGTCATGGAAAAGGATTCCCATTAACATCTCTGTGTTACTCTGTCCGTCCTCTCTAGTTGCTGAGCCGTAAGGACAAGGCGACGTTTGAGCGCCTGGAGTATCTCATGGCCAAAGAGGACAACTACAAGCGTCTGAGAGACTACATACGCAGCCAGAGCATGACTTCCTGTATACCGTACTTGGGTAAGAGACGGACAGACCGACTAGCTCGAACCCTCACTCACTCACATGCATTCTTTTACTCATTCAGACTAGCTGGAAATGTTCTCATCCCAGATCCTCCACAGGGTGGGTGTGTGTGTGCTAGTCTCTCACCTGAAAAAGAACTTTTTATATATTTATTCCTTTTCCCCCCCTCTCAATTCATCCCCCCTTTTTTCCCTCTCTGTGAGACGCCAGCACAGCGTTCCTCAGTGAACACAGGAATCCTGTGAGGGATCCTTAGGGGGGCGTCCGTGGTGAACTGAAGTGTTTGTGATTGTGTGCTTGCCAGGCTATTGTTTCTGTGTTGATCCTTCTGAGGTTATTGTTTAGCTATACCCTCCAACCGGTATTCAGACCTCAAACACAACATTTTAATCAGGCATCGTAGGGCACTCTCACGCAGGATTCACATGCCGTTTTAGACCCGAACCCCTCCCCCCCCGCCACCACCTTTCTTCACTAACCTCTCTGTTCACAACGTCCGGGTGCTCTGCCGTTAAAAGAAACACAAAGCAAACGGTGTGAAACGGCACCAGTCTGGGCGCATGCGTCGTCTGGGCACGGCCGTGGAAACCTCCAGACGAGCGTTTGCGGGACCGCCAGCGTGCACACACGTCTGCGCCGTTTCTGCAATATGCCGTGTTGGAACGCGTCGCTTGCATGCCTGTCTGCTTCACGGGCGTACAAGTCTGCAAGAGTGCACGTGCGTGAGTGTTTACGTGGAGAGGGAGAGGGAGGATGTCTATGAATTACAAGCCTGTACCGGACCTGGCCTCTACCGGCTCTGAGAGAGGGAGGGATGAGAGAGAAGGAGAGGTGGAGAGGTGGAGGTGCAGACCGTTCCTCCCCTGCCGCGGGGCGGAGGCGAGGGCAGCGTTCGCTCAGGGTCGCGCACCCGCCTCCGCCTTCACCAGCCTGCCCGCTGAGGCCCCCTCTGTCTGGCCGATGACGGCCGAGGCCTCCGTCCTGGCCGCAGGGTGACCGGTCTGCACCTGTTTTGCTCCTACTGGAGCTCCAGTGTCATCTGAGGACTTGTGGAAGATGAATGACTTGTGACTGAGTGTGAAGCTCTGTGTGCCTTGCTGCTTTTTTTTTCCCCGGCCTGCGTGCGTGTGTGTGTGTGTGTGTGTGTGTGTGCGCATGCTCTGTGTTTAGGATTTAAGAGCGGAAAGGGATTGATTGACTTCCACGTCTGATAACTGGGCTGGCTAGACTGACTGACTTGTTCCTTGGTGTGTGTGCGCGTGTGCGTGCGCGTGTGCGTGTGCGTGTGTGTGTGTGTGTGTGTGTGTGTGTTCCTCGTACCCATGCTGTTCTGAGGGCTCTTTGTCCTGTGATTGGCTCCTGAACAGGATGTGAGTGGGAGCAGGTTAATGTGAGCGTCAGCAAACACAGGTCTGCGCTGTGGTGAGGAGACAAGAGTCTCTGTTTCTGCTGCCCCCGACAGGTCAGAGTTCACGCAAGCGAGCACGCACACACTCACACACACGGGGACCTGGCTCAGAAACAAATACACTGTGCTTATTTCTTGGTTCTTCTAAGTTTTGTTTATGAACATTGTCCCCCTGGGACACAGCAATCAACTTTAGAATCATGAATCTCTGTGACACTTCCATGGCTGTAAATCAGAGCCAATCATAGATCCAGCTGGAAACACATTCACACACTCTCCCTGTAAAACACTCACACACACGCACACACACCCATTCTGAGGGAGCCTGTGTGCCTGCCGGGCTCTTTGGAGTTGGTTGACTCGGTGACCGCTACTGTAATGTCGTTGGACACGCCAAAAAAGCAGCTTTTGTCCCGTCGGCCACTTGGATGACTATGGATCTAGTCAGTCGTCCCTCAGATCCCCCGGCTTCCCAGCGTCGCTTTGGTGGTTCAGTCGTCTGGTGGAGCTCCAGCAGAGAGAACGAGGCAGGGAAAGGCCAGCCCAGCAGCAGAGGGCCCCGCCCGCCCACCCAGCCCCCCTGGCCAGACCCCGACGCGCCCTCCTACCCCGGTGGCGCTACGGAGGAACCAGCCTCATGGAAAACGGAGGGCAAGGTGTCAGATTGGAGGCCCCAGCCAACCAGCTCTACTTGTCTTTTAAGGAGTCCGCCCCCACCACCACACCACACCACACACACACACACACACACCCACTGTGTTTCCATGACCTACAGGCGTGTGCGAAGCCTGGAGCCAGAGCAGCAGCATGGCTGGGCTGGGGGGTGGGGAGGGGAAGTGGGGGGTGGCGCTGGTTGCACTCTGTTTGACTGCATGGATGTACTGTACTCTACTGTAATGGAAGTCTGCCTTGGCTATTGGCTCGGGTCCTGTTTTACACACGCGCACACACGCGCACACACACACACACGCGCACACACACACAGGGTAGTAGGTCCACTATAGCCGTGTGTGCGTGTGTACTTGTGTGTATTCGTGTACATTAGTTCATCCTCATCATGCTGTTCCATGCTGTGACTTACAGCTCCTTTGAGAGGAGGGTCAGAGGGGAATCATAACTTTGGGAAATATATTTCAGAGAAAAATATAACCCAAGCATTTTATATGGAAAGAATGTCTGTGGCTGTCCCACCCTTCTGCCATTATCATTCTCTCTCCTTTCTCTTCTCTCTCTCTCCTTCCCTCTCCTTCTCTCCTTTCTGTCTGTCATACGCTTTGCACTCAGTTCTCCCTTCTCTTCTTAGTTCACACACACACACACACACACACACACACACATATAAACACACAAACACACATACATACACACACACACACACACATACACACACCCCTCTTCTTTATGTCTTTTCTCTCTCAGAGCAACAGAAATGTGTTTTCGGTTGCTGGTCTCATCTGTCTTCCCTGATCGTGCCCAACAGCAGCAGCTCTGTCATCCCTCTGCCCCTCCACTCCCAGGACTGTCTACAGTACATCATCCCTCCTTCCCAGGAGCGTCAGACCCACATCATCCCTCCTTCCCCTGGCGGAGCGCAGATACAGTATATCATCCCGTTTCCCTCGTTGTCGTCCAGTGCCTGACAGCAATATTGCTCTTTAATCAGAGAACTAATGCAGAAGCCATCTGTGACTGATCATACAGTAAGAGGCTTGTTGGTTGGAGAGTAGCCGTACACCCATGTTCACTGGCGGGACTCTGTACGCGTCCGCCTTAAGAGGGGAGGTCCAGCAGCATGAATGAGGACGCCTCAGAGAGACAGACAGATTAAGACTTGGTTTTATTTGCAGTTAGGGAATGGTGACCGGATGGTCCGCCTCCTGTCAACTTGACGTTCGTCAACTCTATTGATAGGTGTGCGCGCGTGTGTGTGTGCGTGCGTGCGTGTGCACGTGTGCGCGTGTGCAGTGTTAATTTTTCGTCGCCGAAAACTTTTTTTTTTTTTTTGTCATTATAAAAATAATTTATAATGACAAAAACTATTACAAAATCTATTGACATTTTCATCAACAAATAAAAACTAGACAAACGCTAGGGAGGGACGATTTGGGAAGAGATCCAATCAGAATGCTGTGATTTGAAAGTGGCTCATGCTGAAAAATCTTGAGCACAGGCAAGGAGAGCGCATAGAAATGTAATTCAGTAGCTTTGTTATCAGTCTAATACTGTACATGTTTCCTCCAGGAATATGAATTTGGAAATTCTAGAGAAAAGGTTAAATAATGCATTAAACTTTAAAGCAATACATTGCGATATTTGGACCTTTACAAACATGTCTGGTGCTAATTCTCCAATTAGATGTACTAAAAGTACAGTAAGCTGAATCATCCAAACAGTCTACTCAGAAAGAGAATACATTGACATTTATTACCTTTTAAAACTCGCGCCCCCGGGACGCAGCATTCAGTCGAAGTGCGCATGCGCCAATATTGTGCTTAAACAACACAGTAGTAGCTAACTATTCTGGCGTCTATGGATATCATGCGCTTTTTAGCTCAATGATATCATGGTGGAGGTGAGAGAACCAAAGCGAAACATCACGGAGGAAGTCAGAAAAAGAAAAAGACAATCTGATAACGTTACGACGGTGCACTTACTCGCAGAGCCTGTGGGGGCGCAGTTCCGAGAAAACACGATGTATTGCTTTAACCCATTCTATTGTAGTTGACTAAATCTACTGTAGATTTAGTTGACTAGAACTAGACTAAAATCTTAATGCTATTTGGTCAACTAAAACTAGACTAAAACTAAAACACTTCAGATTACAAAAATATGACTACTTAACTAAATAGCATTTTAGTCAAAAGACTATGACTAAAACTAAATCAAAATTTGCTGTCAAAATTAACACTGCGCGTGTGTGTGTGCATATGTTTGTGGGTGTGAGAGAGACACTAGCTGGAATACATGATCACTGACCATAACAGGGCTAAATAGAGCTGAGTGTGAATATACTCATCATAAATATGTTGATAAATAACAGAAGGCCTAGATGACAAGAGACGGCTAGCGGAACATTTGGCCTGAGAAGAAACATACCTCTTAAATTAAGTCTCACAAATAAAGCCAAACATATGTACATACCATAGCCAGCTCAGCCACTCCTACATCAGACATCAAGCAAGTTTGAGTCTGTTTAGTCTCTGTGCTTGTGGTAAAACCCAAAACAACAAGATCAGATGCCGCAACAAGGAAAGGGGTATTTACAAGTAGAGGAGTGCCAGGACGTGCCTTTTAACCCGTTGGTGATGGAACTACTCTCTGATGACGTCACTTCTGATGGAAGCCCTCAACGCTTATTAGCTAAGTGTTGATTAAGTAGAACCAGACATGGTTGCGGTCGGATCGCGTAGCGATGACATCCTCCTCTTTGGCTGCTAGGTGTCGTCTCTGGTGAAAGCCCATTCCTCTTTATGGCATGCTGAAGATTAGTGAATAATACTGGGGATAATACTGGAGGACCAGTCCTGCTGGAAGGGCTGGAGTCAGAGCCCAGAGGGGGGGGGGTTGGGGTGGGGGGCGGAGGGTGGGTGGGGGGCTGTCCCTTTCATCTCTGCGGAAGAGTCCATGACGGGCCTGGGCCGCCGTATGAAGCCTGCCACCGCCACCACCTCGCCCGGCTGGAAAAGTGAACTGTCCTGTTCTGCCGTGGCGTCGGAGGGATGTGGGGAGGTGGGGGGGGGGTTGCAGGGGTAAGGGGCTGGGGGGGGGAGGGAGTAAGAGGTCATCTGAAGGGTGGAACCCCGGTCCCGGCTCAGTCGATGGGCCGGATCATCATGCGCACAGACTTGAGAGAGTAGAACCCTCCGCCGTACTCGGCCCAGAAGATCCCGTCCTGGAACTTGCTGCGGTAAACCCCTCCGCTGTACCACACGCCATTCAGGTTGGTCTGGCCGCAGGTGTTGTACCACCAGCCGCCCTTATGGAAGTGGGCACAGTTGCCTGCAGGGGAGGAGAGAGAGCGCTAGTGTTTTGAACGATTGCCAACCTAACCTTTCGCCGTCCTTTATCACCCGCTGTTGTCACTGCTCAGATGGACGTCCCGCGTTTCAGCACGCCCAGCAGAGCTGTAGTACCGCCCCCCCCCTTCCCCCCCATCCCCCGGCCGCCTACCTGTGAACGCATCCTTGTCGCGGTCCAGCGTGGTGAACTGTTTGCCGTTGTGGCTGCTGAGCGAGTCGCCGGCGTTGCCCTGGTAGGTGCCCAGCCTCAGGCGGTAGCCCTCGCTCTCGGGCTCCAGGTGGAAGCTGCTGTACTCGGCGTACACCTTCTTCCCCACCCAGTCCTCCAGCTCCACCAGCAGCTTGTAGTCCCCCTGCTTCCCCAGGCTGTAGATGTTGGCCAGGCCCAGCCAGTACTCGCCGTCGATGTTCCCGAAGCCCTTCTGCGGAGGAAACGGGACGCGGGGGAACACGACGGGGTCAACGCGCACGCAAGTTCACGTTCAAGTTCATCACCCCCCCCCCCCCCCCTCCCCGTGTATGACCATAGTCTACCCCTGTTATCCCCACACGGCCCCTCCAGACCCTCCTCTGTGAGGGGACCCAGTGGAGTGTTTACAAACACACAATGGATCTGTTGTTCTCGCTGAACAGTTGCAGAGTCACGTTCGGAGGACACGACAGAGGGAAACCAGGGAGAGATAATTTGATTTCTTGCCGGAGCCGGCTGCGTTAAGTTGCGTCTTGTCTCTGAATGGAAATGGAACGGAATTGAATCTGTTCCCTGCTAGACACGATCGCGTGTGGGGGGGCGTTCTGCCCCTGGTTTCCCAGTCAAGGTGAATTGCTCTGACAGTGTTTGTGTGTGGGGGGGGTTCTGGCAGGGTGCGAGACGGGGACATGCGAGCCTCTCGTCGTGCGCATTCTTGGCCTCCGAGCCATAAAGAATTCATAGTGGTTTTTTATTTGCCTTTTTATGTGAGAATAATCAGAGGGAAGTCTCCCGTTTCAGAGCAGAGACGCCCGTCCTGTCTGTCAAGAGTTCCGTCGTTCGCCGCGGCGCTCCCCTCCCCCCTCGGTTCTGGCTGCCAGAGCCTCGGAGCTCGTAAACGCCAAACACAACACAAGAGGGACGGAGGGACAGACTCACACAGAGAGCAGGGACAGGGGGGAGCTCCTTTTGCCCTTCCTACCCATGGGGGGGGGGTGCTCTCTGGTCACGTGTGTGGTACTATCTCTGTGGCCAGGCCTGGGGGGGAGGTGGGGGGTGCTCTCTGGTCACGTGTGTGGTACTAGCTCTGTGGCCAGGCCTGGGGGGGGGTCCTACCCGCTACCCCAGATCAGCTGCCGTCCAGGCCCGTTTCTGTGAGAGGAGAGGGATGGAGCTGTGGAGAGCGGGGGCCCTGTGTTCCCCCTGTGCGTGGGCTGGTTGGACAGATCGGTCCAGGATTGTAGGTCAGAGGAAGGATTGCTTAACGGGGCTGGGAGTGCGACACGCGCACACACACACACACACACACACACACGCATTAACCTGTGGCTGTTGAGGCCCTCCCGCCTGCCCCCTACCTTGTAGTTTTCCCAGTTCCTGAAGAAGTTGACGGAGCCGTCCCTCCTCCTCTGCAGGACGGTCCACCCGCCGTTGTCCAGGCCATGCTCGCACCAGGCCTGCAGCAGACGCTCGCTGCCCTCGGGCTGCAGCAGGTACATGCCGCTGGTGCTGTGGCCAGCCTGGTGCACCTGGTAGCAGTCCCGGAACGGACCTGGGGGTGGGGGGGGGGGTGGGGGGGGTTTCATCAGCTACTTTTAGAATAAAAAGCCCCTGGCCCTTCTCTTGCTCTATATCTGTGTCTCTCTCTCTCTCTCGCTCTCTCTCTCTCTCTTGTCTCTCTCTCTCACTCTCTCTGGGCCCTCGCTAATGTTCTCTCTCTCTCTCTTGCCCGCTCTCTCTTTCTCTCCCTCCCTCCCCCTCTCTCGCTCTCTCTCTCTCTGTCTTTGGGCCCTCGCTAATGTTCTTAAGCTCTTAATGGCCCGAGCATACCGGAGTCTGGCTCAGGTGAACGAGATGTCTCCTCCTCCATCATTCACGCTGCTGAAGTCATTATCGCTAGCCCAGGGGCTGAGAGAGGGAAAGAGAGGGAACGGACTGCCAAGGCCCCCCTTCCACCCTCCCCTCTTCCTAGCGCTGAGTGGGGATAGATGGATGGATCAGGTTCAGGATGTGAGAGTTCCCTCCCAAAATGTTCCTGTAGTTCACTTGCATACAGATTGGAATATATGTAGCCTGTACATGTTAAAGTGTCCGTGAGTGAAGTCCCCGGTTGTCCCCTGAATCCAACGGAGCAGCTGGACTAATACGAATACTCTGCTTATCCCCCCCCCCCCCCCCCCCCCCGTGTGAATGATGTGTATTGACGCGCTATGAAGACAGGCATTGTGTGGGGGGCCCTCGAGGGCCCCCGGTGGCCCAGGGAAGATGGTTTTCTCAGCTGGGCAGGGGAGCACACAGGGACCTCTGTAAAACCGCATACAGACACTCGAAACCCCCCTGCAACACCTCGTATTTTTCTAGTAACGATACGTCTTTATTTAACCTGTTTTTTATTTTCTTTGAGATGGTCTCTCTTCCTTTCTCCTTCCTCTCTATCTCTCTCTCTCTCTCTCTCTCAGTTTCTCAGTGAGCACGGTGGTATGTGGTCTGGGATCATACCAAAGGGAATGTCTAACCCCTAGTGGTTAAAGTGGGTATTATCTAGGCCACACTGTGGTGCAGGTCTGTGTGTTTAGGTGAACCGGCTCTCAAAGGAGGCTATTAGTGGTGAGTGGAATAAACCAAGAGCAGCGTCTCTGGAGGTTTCAACTCGCTCCCTTCCTCTATGACCGCCTATACGCTTCATCAGTCAGTTGTACTGCAGTAAGGGGAAGGAAGCCGCATTAAAAATATTGAGACGCGGCCGAGAGCCATATCTGGCCCGGATCCCCTACTTCCTGATAGATTGATGATATTTTTCTTGGTCCCAGACTCTCGGGAGGTGTCCAGAACTAGAGGCAATGATGCAACGAGCAGCTTTACATTGGCTGTGCTTCAAAGCTGGGAGGTGAATGCATCCATGCGATTTACATGTCCCCGAGGCCCTGTCAGTTTCACAAGGTGCACTGCCAGGGATTGGCTGGCACTGCTAGGTTGCGGGGAGGAGTGGGGTGGAGGGAGGGAGGGAGGGAGGGGGGAGCGAGCGAGCGTGAGATCAGGTCAGTATGGAGTGTTTACGGACGGTAGGTGCAGGAGGAATGGATGAGGACTCAGTCCAGGGGGATGTGAGCAGCACCCGGACGGTGCAGTATTGAGGTGGAGCGGTCAGTCATCTGAATGTTATGGTATAAGCACCGTAACATAAAGATGCATCTCGGCCCCAATAAGAAAGATAGTTATGCACCAGAAATATCCATCGCCACTCAATCCCTCCAGGCCCCTCCAAGTGGGGCCCTAACCATCATAACCTCTCCCTCCTCCCACCTCTCTCTCCCTCCTCCCACCTCTCTCTCCCTCCTCCCTCCTCTCTCTCCCTCCTCCCTCCTCTCTCTCCTCCCCTCCTCCCTCTCTACCCCCAGCTCTTTTTCTCTGCGGACCCTCTCTTAGAGCGGACCCCCTTCCCCCTCAAACCCTTTCAACATTCAATAGTCCCGACATTATGAGAGCAGGAAACCAGCCGCCTCGCCCAAAGGGGGTCCGTCGTCTCTGCGGTCGGAGGGGGAAGCTGTATCCCACTCTGCCTGCCCTCCGGCAGGGAGGGGGGTCCCTAAAAGGCCGGGCAGCAGGCCAGCGCTCGACCGCTCTGAGCCGCTCTACTGGAGGCGCACTTAAGAGCCGAGCTGTAATCAAGCACAGACGTAATACAAAGCACGTAGGAGGACTTAAAACGTCCGTCGCGGTTAAAAGTGAACGTTGTCTTTTTGAGAGGTCTGGGGTACAAAGCACGTAGGAGGACTTAAAACGTCCGTCGCGGTTAAAAGTGAACGTTGTCTTTTTGAGAGGTCTGGGGGGGGGGGGGTTCCTGTGAGGGCTAATGGCTAGTCTGGCCCAGAGATCTCAAGTGTCTGATTTGGTCGTCAGCCAGCGCCGTTCCAACTGCTCCAACCAGCACAGCACCCCTTCCAGCTCCGCTGCGCCTGCTCAGCCAGCCCAGTGAAGCTGCCATCCACAACAGAGATCTGCCTCATCCGCCTGGGCAGACAGTGTTGAGGACTGTTCTACATGAATACACAGGGGCGAATTCACTAAAGGATTGCGCAGCTTTTCCTGACGCAAAACCTGTGCAAATAAGTCAAAAATAACCTTTGCTATTCACAAAGCCCTCGCAAAGGGTGAAATACGGTGGTAACTGCGTTGCCTTCCTCATAGAGTTTCTCTGCGCCGGTGTTATTAGCTGATATTTAAATTAGGCAATATGGGCGGAGAATGTTCCCCTTTCTATGCAAATGAACATTATTGCAAAATCCGCCCAATTCACAAAGATCAGCGCCAATTGCTTCACGCAGTTAAAGAGAAATTCATTCAGTTTTCAGAGACGTGGTATTTAAGCGCAAGGGGTGTGTCATGGCCAGCCTTTCCGCTGATCATGGCAGCAGTGATTGTTGAGAGGAGAAGGCATCGCAATGCCAGGCATGTTGTTCGTGAGAGAATATTTAGAAGAAGAATGTCACTTTTTGATTTAACACAGAACCACCGCGGCTCACTATATATTGGCCAGTAGCCGTTCAATGGACGTACCGTAAGAACGCATAGTTTTTCACGGTATATGGTCTTAGGATTGTACTGTACAACTCAAGGCTTAATGTTGTCCTTTCATTCTACTCACAAAATGACTATATGGCAATAAAATAACACAACAAAATGTTATCTTCGCACTTTAACAAGAATAGTATAGCCTACACTTCACAAAAGGAAAAAAATCGTTGAAACGGCTACAAGAACAGCATTTTGGCCAAGGATCCAAATAAAACAGTAGCCTACTACAGATGCAGCATAGAACGTAGGTACATAATAATTATCTAATTAATAATTATCTAAGTTAATATATGAGAATGCATCACTTTTTACGGTAGGTTATAGGCCTACACGTCTTGTGATTACAGATGCAGCATAGAACTTCGATGTTTAATAAGTATCTAATAAAATTAATAATTATCTAATTATCTAGTTGATATATTGAAACAATAAGGCGTTTAATTGGCTATGAGGCTACTAGTTGTAGGCTATACACGAGTTGATGCGCTCGGCTCTTACGCGCGGTTGAGGCGGCAGCTCAAATACGCTTCACACATATCCTCTGCACCTTCGCAGTGCAACTGCCACAGACAGCTTTGGTGCATTCGTAGACAGTTCTGTTCTTGCTGCAGCTTGTCTTCACCATGCAGGTATTTTTTGGGGAGGGGTATTCTTCTGTGGACACTGCGGGGCGCCGCCGGGACCTGTTTGGACGCCAGAGCGCGCAGCTCTTCAGCCAACTGGAGGAAGTCGCGTCTGGGGAGGCTCTGTAGACTTATGCGTCTCTCCACCAGTCCCCAGCGAGTCCAAGCTCCCCCAATGAATAATACTTAGGCCTATTTATAATAGCCTACATAGCGCGAAACTGTGCATATAATAGGCTATACAGGAAACTGCGCATTCCCTATGCCATAGACAGACCCTCATCTATCCATCTTGTGGGGGGAAATAGATAGATAGATGGATAGATGGATAGATAGATACAGTAGATGGATAGATAGATAGATAGATAGATAGATAGAGTAGATGGATGGATGCCTGTATTTGGCTTTATTAGTGAGAGACATGCGAGGAGTTCTTCATCTGCCCGTGGAAGCCCTGTCTGTGAACTCTGTCATGCTAAAATGAACAGACAATAAAACACTCTTTTCCAATTTGCTCATTCACTGTTTCCAAGAAGCAGTATGACCTTGCAATTGGTTTCATGGTGAAAAGTATTATCTTGCTCAGACGTCAAATTCAGTTGTTGTTGTTGTCTTGGGTCTTGGTCAGGTCAAGTCTTGAGTCAGAAAGGATCAGGGCCCAGTCTGGAACAGCCTACTGTATCTGTCTGACTCCAGTCTGGAACAGCCTACTGTATCTGTCTGACTCCAGTCTGGAACAGCCTACTGTATCTGTCTGACTCCAGTCTGGAACAGCCTACTGTATCTGTCTGACTCCAGTCTGGAACGGCCTACTGTATCTGTCTGACTGGAATTTAACCCAAACCCCTCCAAATCTGCCTGCTGATGTGTGATTGACAACACCGGTACGCACACGCAAGCACAAGCACACGAGACACATGCACATTACATGTGAGTACATTACATACAGTATAATGCAAATGAACATTATACAATTCATACCTACTGTACTGTAAGTTCCCTTTTCTACAGGCTCTCTTATGCCCACACTGGGCTTTCATCCAGGTGTCTGAGTGACTTTTAAGGCTAGGTGAAGCAATGTATCTGCTCAGTGTCAATGACATACTGCAGGTAGACCCGTTTTAATCCCCATCGTACATCTGCTTGTACTCAGAACATCCTGTCTAAGCCGGCCCATGTCTCTGTCCTCTCAGGATCAGCCCGTATAGCTGCTCCAGAGGGAATCGCAGGAATGCCTGATTTCACTGGCTCTCCCTCCCTGTACGTGGACGAACCGACCGGGACACAGCGGAGCCCATTCAGCTGGCCTCGCGGGGAATTACACGCCCAATTACGAGTGCTAAAGAATTACACGGACGATTGGCCGCCGCTATGCAAATTTGGAATTTTGCGAGACTTAATAATTAGTGTTCTGCCTCATACTCCGAATGAGTCTGTAATAGCTCCCATTTAGTCATTAAAGTTATCGTGCTATTCCTCATTTCTCATACCCCCCCCACACTCCTCTGTGTTGGTACGTACCGTCTGAGCTGAGCGTGCCCTGTGGTGGCGGGTTAAGTCCAAAGGGGCTGGCGGTGGGGGAGTCCTTGCGGGAGCCCCTGGGGAAGGCCCTGCTGTGGTCCCTCTGGATCTCGTTGGTGAAGCGGCTGTTGACGGGGATGTTCTCCGGCACCACCTGCACCAGCGGCGGCACCACCGGCAGCTCGGCCGTCCTCCCCAGCGTCCTCAGGCACTGCTCCTCCAGCGCCGTGATGAGGACGGACTGGTTGTTGACCACCGCGGCCATGGCGGCGTACCTGACCTCCAGCTCCCGGTAGCGGGAGGCCAGGCGCAGCATCTCGGACGTGACGTTGAGCACGCGGTTCTCCAGCTGGGCCAGCTCCAGGGAGTTGTCCCTCTTCCGGATGATCTCATGGAGCAGCTGCATGTAGAGCTGGGTCACCCGGGAGTTCATGTTCCGGCTCTCCTTCCTCAGCAGCTTCATCTCGGTGACGATGTTTCCGTCCACGTCCACCACCAGCTGCAGGGTCTCGATCTCCCTGCGCTGCTTGTTCAGGACGTCCCGCACCTCTGAGATGTCCATGCGCGTCACGCGCTCTTTGTCCGGCTTCGGGCCCGTGGAGCTGGCGCAGATCGGACCTGCCGGCCGAAATCATCACACACTCGGTTAATCGGAAAAAAAGAAGAAAGAAAAACCTTGACAGCAACAATCAATCAAATGCTAGTGTGAAGAACCAATCAGTTCCTAGTGCAAAGAGTCTTGTGGGGCAAGGAGACCTGTGATCTTCTGCTGGGGAATCAGGAAGGTGTAGGAGCACCTCTTGTTGGTATCTTCAGGGGCTCTCCTGGTCCTGAGCTGGGGACGATGCTCCCTGGTCTCCCTGGCCCTCCGGGAGCCTCGGTGTTCCCCGGGGCCGCTGCCCTGGCCCTCTCCCCAGAGAGACAGACAGAGCAGGACACACAAGCCCCACGTCGCCGCCCGCATGGCTGGGGCTGCTACTGCTGCTGCAGCTGGCTTCCTCTGTGCTCTCCCGATGCTAACTCCCCCCCGGGACGCCCTGCAAATCACACACATCAGGTCAGTTAGACTTGTGAGGATGGTTGTTTATTTGTTGCCTGACAGTTCACAGAGCCTGTCGAGAAACTGGGTCATTTCGCAACGGTCCGTAATTCCAAAATTATTTCCGACTCTTCCCGTACAAAAGCTCGCTGTGTACAGGCTGCCAGCGAGGAACAATAATGTGGAATGTTTGCAGGAAATCAACGGCAGGCTTCTTCCCCAGCGCGAGGCAGGAAGGCTGTCGGCGCAGAGAGAGGGCGGATGACGCTACGCACGAATAGCTCCCCGACCAGCGAGAGGCGCTCTGTTCTGTGTCCGAGCGTTAGTTCCTGAACGCCGTGTGAGCGCCAAGAGTCCCCCGAGGTTCCCCGCTGGCAGGGGTCTGATAACCTTCCGATACCGTACCTCATCCCCGCCACGTTTCTTTCCGACGCCTCCTTTTGACCCCCCCTCCCCCCCCCCCCCTTCCGGCCGATACTGATGAACTGTCGGGGCCGTCGGGTTTGAGCGGCGGGCGGCTCGCGTGGACTGACATGGGCGAGGACCCCGCGCCCCCCCCTCGTCGTCTGCGTAGGCTCCCACCGGACAGGCTTGGTAAACATGCAGACTGCTCCGTGCCATGTGGCTCCAGACACCGGCGCACACAGGCATGCTCATCTCCCGAGGTGTCTGCTCACACACACACACACACACACACACACACACAGACCACAGGCCTCCAGACACCAGCACAGACAGGCACGCTAAGTGGAAAGTATCATTTAGCATGGGAGGGCAGGTGGGCGGGGCTAACCCTGGTTCTGCCGCGGGCCCCTCCTCCTGATCCCTGCTGCTCCCGCGGTTTCTCTCTAATCCACGCTGCTCTGATCCCCACAGTTCCTCTACAGATCCTGCCGGTGCCTGGCTAGCCTGCTTTCTATCACCACCTCCCCTCTCTCTCTCTCTCTCTCTCTCTCTCTCTCTCTCTCTCTCTCTCTCTCTCTCTCTCTCTCTCTCTCTCTCTCGCGCACGCGCGCGCATTGGCCCACTTAACACCCTGGGCCGGGCCTATGTTATGTCTGGCTCCCACTCTCTCCATCACTCCCCACCTCGCCGGTCTTCCGTCTGCAGGCTACCTTTCGCTGCAGAGCCCTGCGGGGCCCTCACAACCCCAGACTGAACCCCCCGTCTCTCCTGAATGACGCCATTGTGGTTCTTCAGGCACGGTGTGAGCTCTGTCAGCTCCATCAGCTATGGACGGAGTGAGGACAACTGTGCGCGAGCGGAGCCAGTGTGTGTGTGTGTGTGTGTGTGTGTGTGTGTGTGTGTGTGTGTGTGTGTGTGTGTGTGTGTGTGTGTGTGTGTGTGTGTGTGTGTGTGTGTGTGTGTGTGTGTGTGTGTGTGTGTGTGTGTGTGTGTGTGTGTGTGTGTGTGTGTGTGGGGGAGGGGAAGGGTTCTGTGAGAGTGTGTGTGTATTATGTGAGGAGAATGTGTGGGGGGGGGGGTTGTGTGAAAGGAGAATGTGTGTCTGTGTGTGTTGTATGAGGAGAATGTGTGTGTGTGTGGGGGAGGGGGGGGGGGGTGTGAGAGGAGAGTGTGTGAGTGGATAACGTGTGTGTGTGGGGGGGGTTGTGTGAGAGCAGAGTGTGTGTGTGGAGAACGTGTGTGTGTGGGGGGGTTGTGTGAGAGGAGAGTGTGGGTGTGTGTGTTGTATGAGGAGGGAGAACGTGTGTGTGTGTGTGGGGGGGGGGGGTTGTGTGAGAGAGGAGTGTGTGAGCGTATTCATTACCACTGTGCCGTTTTTGTCCAAACTAGCTAATATCCCGGTGGTACGGTGTCCTCGCTGGGGGGGGGGGGGGGGAAGGGTTCTGTGAGAGGAGAGTGTGTGTGTATTATGTGAGGAGAATGTGTGTGGGGGGGGGGGTTGTGTGAAAGGAGAATGTGTGTCTGTGTGTGTTGTATGAGGAGAATGTGTGTGTGTGGGGGGGGGGGGTGTGTGTGTGTGGGGGGGGGGGTTGTGTGAGAGGAGAGTGTGTGAGTGGAGAACGTGTGTGTGTGGGGGGGGTTGTGTGAGAGCAGAGTGTGTGTGTGGAGAACGTGTGTGTGTGGGGGGGGTTGTGTGAGAGGAGAGTGTGGGTGTGTGTGTTGTATGAGGAGAACATGTGTGTGTGTGTGTGTGGGGGGGGGTTGTGTGAGAGAGGAGTGTGTGAGCGTATTCATTACCACTGTGCCGTTTTTGTCCAAACTAGCTAATATCCCGTGGTACGGTGTCCTCGCTGACCTCTCCCAGAGCGGTTGATGTCTTTAGCAGTGCCGATGCTCCCCCGTCCCTAGCTGGTCTCCTGGCCGGCCCTCAGCTGTGAGACCAGCAGGCGGCTCCGCCCCCTCATTCCCCTCTCTCACCTCTCTCCCTCCGAGAGACACGCTGCAGGAGCTCAGGTGCCTGGAATGTGACAGGCTGGCTCATCTCTCTCTCACTCACTCGCCCTTGACTCTCTCTTCTCTTCCTCACTTTTACGCCTCTCTCCCACTCTCTCTCTCTGGTCTCTCCCTCTCTCTCTCTCTGGTCCTGTCCAGCGGATTTCCTCTGGGGTGTTTTGGCGGCAGTAGGGGCCCTGCCTGGATCCTCTATGGACGACGGAAGATGAAAGACATTCCAGGGTTCTGAGGAGAGGGCAGGAGGCAGTTTGTCGAGTTTTACACACTGGAGTCGAGCTGATGGACAGGCCTCTCTCTGTCTCTCTCTCTCTCTGTCTCTCTCTCTCCCTCTCTTTGTAAACCCAAATAAACCTCTTGTTTGAAGGGTAGCAACAGCCCGTGAGTGGTAAATGGAGACACCTCTCCAGCCGCCTCGTGTGTCAAATATACGAGAGCGAGAGGGAGAGCAGCGTTTCGTTGGAGAGAGCCCAGCAGGAGCGTCTCTTTCCGTTAGACCTCAAACTCCAGATGAAAGCTTTGGAACGGGCCACCGTCGTTGGCCCACGCCAGGCCCGTAGGTGCTGAGAAAGGGGCGCGAACGAGGGCAGCGGGGAGGAGACCGCCGGGCTGAAACGATCAGGGACAGCAGGTTGATGGACGGGGCATTTAAAGAACGATGGAGACTGACAGACCAGATGGACTGAAAGAGAGTTGTAGCAGAAGAAAGTGGGTCAAGCCCTCCTCCTCCTCCTCCCTGCCTGCCTGGCCCTCCTGAACAACAGGGCAAATATGAAACACTCCCACTCTGGGTCTGCACCCTCTCTCTCTCCCCCTCTCTCTCCCTCTCTCTCTCTTGCTCTCTCCTCTCCGTCTCTCTAGCTGTGTCCCAAACCGTTCGCAATTACAGAAATACCCACAATTCTCAGCGATTTCTAGTGAGTGGAGGATGTGCCCTACACTTTCTCGTTCACTACACTGAGCGAACGAGTGGGTGGTTTCAAACACAGCCTCTCTCTTCTCTCTCTCGCTCTCCCTCTCGTTCTCCTTCCCCCTCTCTCTCCGTGAATGCTTTCTTCCACTTAGCCTGTACTCTTTCTCACCCTCGGTCTCCTACTTTCCACTCAGGGGCCTCTACCCCCCCCCCCCCACCCCCCCTCGGAGGGGGCAGCTAATCCACACAGACAGCAGAGTGAGCTGAGGCAGACGGTCACGGGCGGCAAACACTGCCAGTCAAAAAAATCACAACACTCCCCCCGCTTTTCCTCTGCAACCCCAAATTAAATAGAAGAAAATGTTTTTTGGCCCCGGCCCAAGTTCGGCGGAGAGAGGCTCATGTATCCCATAACAGATGTTGCAACATCGTAACCCGGAGCCAAAGGAAAACTTGTATGGAATAACATTACACCTCCCTTACCCCCCCCCACCCTCCATGGCTTACATGATGGAAACAGTATTACCTTCATAAGTCTTCCTAAGTGCACCGCTGGGTACTCACCTCACTAATGGTTATTAATAGCCAGGTGACATAGGACGGGTTTGTCTGTCTGTCTCTCTCTCTCTCTCTCTCTCTCTCCCTCTCCCACCCCCCCCCATGTCCTGGGGCAGTAGTCAGACCCCCCCCACCCCCATGTCCTGGGGCAGTAGTCAGACCCCCCCCATGTCCTGGGGCAGTAGTCAGATCCCCCCCCCAGGTCCTGGGGCAGTATCAGACCCCCCCCCCCCCCCCCCCATGTCCTGGGGCAGTAGTCAGACCCCCCCCCTCATGTCCTGGGGCAGTAGTCAGACCCACCCCATGTCCTGGGGCAGTAGTCAGACCCCCCCCCCCCCCCCCCCATGTCCTGGGCCAGTAGTCAGACCCACCCCATGTCCTGGGGCAGTAGTCAGACCCCCCCCCCCCCCCCCCCCCATGTCCTGGGCCAGTAGTCAGACCCCCCCCAATGTCCTGGGGCAGTAGTCAGACCCCCCCCCCCCCCCCCCCCATGTCCTGGGGCAGTAGTCAGACCCTCCCCCCATGTCCTAGGGCAGTAGTCAGACCCCCCCCCCCATGTCCTGGGGCAGTAGTCAGACCCCCCCCCCCCCATGTTCTGGGGCAGTAGTAGTAGCTCTCCAGCGGAGCTCCTATCTTACTCCAGAGGCCAGGCTGACGTGGGCTCTCTCTCTGCAGCTGTGTGCTTGTGCGTGTGTGGCTTGGGTGGTTTGGACTGGATGGTATTTTTGCTGCGATTTTGTGTGATTGCTGCCCTGATGAAGAAAGATGATCACAGATGTGCCAGTGTACCAGCTCCAACACACACACACACACACACACACGCATGTGCACACCACACAGTGCTTGACATTTCCCCCCTGTGTGGATGAGTTTATGGGAGCTATACCTGATGGACTCTTAAGGTTGGTTACAATTATAGATGCAGTTTGGCCTCTCTCACACACAATGTGAGCCTGGCTGGGCTGCCACTGCCCGAGGCTGCTGTTGGTGCTTGGCTCGGCGGATGCCTCCCATTATAACCTCCTTGTGCGCAAGCGGTGGCGTGGGTAGCCAGCCATCTTGTGTCCAGACCGGCCAGCCTGTGTGTGAGTGGAGTGGTGCTCTAGGACCGTTTGTGTCGGTGTGGCTTATGGCATCACATTAACTGTTGCCAGAGAGGAAATGACAGGATAGCCTCATTAAAGGGTATTGCCAAAACAGAGGAGGAATGAGAAGGGGGGGCGGTTAGTTTATTACTCTGCTTTCAACCTGGGTTAGCACAGCTAAGAATGTTGCCGATCACTGTCGAGATACAGCCTATGTAACTCTTTCTCTGCATGCGAACTATACCCATCGAAAATTCAATCAGAGAAAGCTGGGATTCACCTCCCCCCCCCTCCTCCTCCTCCTCTCTCTCTCTCCTTGTCAGTCTCTAGCCTGATGTATTGCAGCAGGAGAAACAGGGGAGGGGTTTGGATGATACTTATTTATATTTTCGCCGCCCAATGCTTTTCCCAGCCTCTCGAACTCTCGGCTGCCTCTTCCCATCTGGTCCTCAGACTTTCCCACACGGCGTCAAGCGTCCCGAAACACACAACACATCCATCACCCGGGGAGAGAGAGAGAGAGAGAGAGAGGAGAAAGCGGGATCAGGCGGAGGAGGGGAGGGGAGCAGAGGAAAGGGCCCGGGGGAAGGAAGGAAGAGCGGACCGGGCCTGTCGCGTCGCGGCGCCGGCGATACACAGATTTAGTATCGGCGGCTAACATGGTGCCGAACTGCGTACATCACCGAGAGCGTCCGCGTGGCCCCGGAAGGGGCGGGACTCGGATCAGGAGCATTCGTCTTCTCCCGCGCGTGCGATATGCGTTCCGCGTAGGCCGAGTTATCGGCGCGGGCCAATGTCGACCAAGAGCCCGGCGCGGTCAGAACGACGGGGGCCGATGGCGGAGAGAGGAACGCGGGAGGAATGACGGGAGACGGGAAGGGATGGTTGGAGCGTGCCCCAGCTATTAGTGGTATTACGGTCATTTCCTGCCTGAATGGCTGCTCTGGGATATTTAAGTTGGTTCATCTGCCGGAGAGAGAGAGAGAGAGAGAGAGCGAGCGAGAGAGAGAGAGAGACTGTGAGAGAGAGCGAGAAAGAGAGAGAGACTGTGAGAGAGAGAGAGAGAGAGAGAGAGAGAGAGAGAGAGAGAGAGAGAGAGAGAGAGAGAGAGAGAGAGAGAGAGAGAGAGAGAGAGAGAGAGAGAGAGAGAGAGAGAGAGAGAGAGAGAGAGAGAGAGAGAGAGAGAGAGAGAGAGAGAGAGAGAGAGAGAGAGAGAGAGAGAGAGAGGAATTCAGCTAAGGATTTATGAAGTGAAGGGGCCCGGCTCTCCACAACATAATTGGGCCTGGAGCCGCCCTGCAGGGCGGAGGAATGAGAGAGTGGAAGAGATGTAGTCCCTTGATAAGGAGCTTGGCAGAGGAGGACCTGGCCCTGTGGCTGGGTCTCCCTTTCCTAAAATAAAGTCTCCATGTGAAGCCCTGGCTCCCCCCCCGGCCCCTCCTTCGGGCCTTCAGCCATGTGTTAGCCCGACCGCTGGGCTCCTCTCCCCCAGCCTGCTAAGGTTTCTCTCCCCCAGCCTGCTATGGTTCCTCTGCAGCAGTAACCCTAGAGGGGCTTGCTGATGTTCCAGGTCAGAGGTCCTGATGGGGAAGGAGGGGGGTCTCTGAGAGTGTCTGGCGTTAGGGTGCGGCTCCACCTTGCCACCAGCCCCGCAATCAATCAGTCTTTGTGGGGTGTGAGACTGGGCTGGGCTGGGTACTCCCCCACCCCAGAGTCCCTGCAGAGCTGGATTAGGGTTCACACAGGGCCCTCCATCCCTCCCTCCCTCCCTCCCTCCCTCCCTCCATCACATACACACTCCGACTCCAGATAACCACACTCCTCCGACACTCAGACTAACCTCCCTCTCCAAAAACAGCACTTAGCCTCCCCCTCGCACACGCGCACGCACACACACACACACACACACACACACACACACTGGTATGCACTTTTTGATTCACGCAGTGAATTCACAAGGTTCAGCCGATGAAGGTTAGATGGGGAAATAAGAAGACAGGCAGGGGAGAGAGGAGAGACAGAGAAAGAGGAGAGGGAGAGAGAGAGACAGAGACGGAGAAAGCGGAGAGAGAGAGAGAGACAGAGAAAGAGGAGAGGGAGAGAGAGAGAGAGGGAGGGAGAGAGAGGAGAGGAGAGACAGAAAGAGGAGAGAGAGAGGAGTGACAGCAGGAGAGGCGCACACGGGGCTTCTTGGCAGCCAGGCTGCGTCGTATCCTGCGTCCTCCCGCTGCGACCGCGGTCATGTTTAACCACCTGTGGTCGGAGCGAGAGCCGCTGGCGGGGAAACGGTTGTGTTTTGGAGTGG
The DNA here is from genome assembly GCF_949987555.1 of Borostomias antarcticus. Lineage (NCBI taxonomy): Eukaryota > Metazoa > Chordata > Actinopteri > Stomiiformes > Stomiidae > Borostomias > Borostomias antarcticus. Next base: position 11,590,339 of record NC_140243.1, on the reverse strand, counting down.
TGACCCGTGCTTGGGGGGGGAGCTGCTAGCTACCGGCAGGGCTCTCCTGAATCCACCGGCAGCCACGTTGGTGGGGTAGTGGTTGGGGTCGTCGGTTCATCTTACTAACGGGTGGAAAGAGGGGTGCTTCAGGACTGTTTTAGGACATGGTAAAAGCTAATTCAGAGGCGCGCGCGTGCCCACACACGTGCTTTGGGCGAGCCACGCTCGGAATGTTCTGGATGAAATGCAGAGCGGTGCCGGTGCTCTCACCTCTCTCTCTCCCTCCATCCCCCTCTCTCTCCCTCCATCCCCCTCTCTCTCCCTCCATCCCTCTCTCTCCCTTGCTCATGAGTTATCACTGTGTTTTTTTCGTCTGTGATTTATTGCCCTGTTCAAAAACATGCCTGCCCCTCACAAACTTTTCATAACCTGAATTGTCCTCATTTCGTCTTCATATCTGGTTTAGCTTTTTAAGCCGTCTCTCAAAACTTGGTGTGTGTGTGCGCGCGTGTGCCTGCGCGTGCACGTGTGTGTGTGTGCTTGCGTGCGTGCGTGTGCGTGCGCGCACACACCTATAGTATCCCCAGCTCTGGTAACTACAACATTAACAGATGTGCCTCCGCCGCAACCGACCGACGGTTTTCCAGACACTCTCCGACAGGACGGCGCATAAGTGAAAACAGTCAGACATAATTGCGAGTGACGATATGAAAGGCAACAGATTGATATTATTAGCTGGCGTTCAAAGCTCTCACTGTCACGGTGGGGTACTGAATGGCTGCTAAGAGTATCAGATGTCCGGCTACAGGAGGATGTGGTTAGCGTTGAATTACATTGTGTCATCAGGTTTGTTTTTCTTCAAACAGGACTCCATGAATGGTACTTCTATATTCCATCAGAAACAACCCCAGTCAGTCACTATTGATAAGGCCATAAAACACAACATTGTGTGTGTGTGTGTGCGCCTGTGTGTTGGCTGTGTGTACACAAGAGCGTCATCCAGCGCGGCCGCGTGTGTAACGGCGTGCCAAAACGCCGCCGCCACGTTACGTCTCTGCTGTTGACGTAACATCTGATTCATTGGGGTGGATGCGTGCCGGTCCCTCACGCCCCTCTGCCGGTCCCCGCCCACGAGACGGCGCTGGGGAAGACGAGCCTAGAATAACAAACAGGTCCGGGGGCTCCGGGACTCGCATCTCTCCATCTCATGATCAGCCTCCCTGAAGTGTCTCCTAGGAATGCTCTCTGATGTTGCCCTACTCCCCCCCCCCCCTCTCTCTCTCTCTCTCTCTCTCTCTCTGCTTCTCTCGTTTTCTCTCTTTCCTCCTCTCTCTGTCTCTCCTACTTTCTCTGAATGTCCACTCGTCCGACTTGCTACATTAGCAGGGGACTTGCGTGTCTCTCCTAGCTCTGGAGGACGAGACACAGATGATGTTCATTGGCTGACTCCACGGCGAGAAAGGCGTTATGGAATGACTCCAGTATGTTTTTATTGAGGGAGTGATAAAGTTTGAGTGGGTCATCAAATAAAGTTCTATTCTCCAGCGCCAGTGGGCTTTTACTCTTGATGTTACAGCTCGCTGTCTAGCTCACACGCACGCACGCACACACACACACAACCCTCTACAACAAACCATTATCCTGTATCGGTATCTCATTATCTTATATCTACCCCTCACTGAACCGTATCCCACAACGTTTCTCAGCTTTTGCACAGTATTTCCCCAGAGGAACGGCGGAGCGTTGCTAAACGTTTGTGTCTGCCGACAGAGCCTTGTCACGGAACGTCCCAACCTCACAACCCCTGCAGCCAGAGCCCTCACAGCTGCTCACACGAGACAGGGAGAGAGAGAGAGGGGTGGAAAGAGAGATACAAAGGGAGATAGAGAGATGGAAAGGGAGGGAGAGAGAGAGAGAGAGAAACGGTAGAACTAGAGACGAGTAGAACTAGAGTCCAAACTGAAAGCGAAGCATGGAAATGCTTACCTCCGTTGGTGTGTTTGACTGTGAGAGTAAGTCACGCAGGCAGGCTCCCTCCTCAAGCCTGGCTCAGGGCTCATCTCTGGCTCTCCTGTGTCCCGCTGCGCTGCCTCCTCCCCGGGGCCCACCGACCGTCCTACTGATCTCCGTCTGTCCTGGGGCTGGAGCTCAGCCTGCTGCCCCCCCCCCCTACTAGAGTCCCAGTGACCGGGGCCTGCTGTCCAGGCCTGCTGCTCCTCTCGTGGACTCAGCTGGGCTGGCGCCGGGGCATGGCTCGACTTACCGGGCTACCGCGACCGACTGAGCTCAGTTGACCGATGCCGTGAGTTTTTCACAAAGGATGAGGAGGGGAGGGAGGGAGGAGGGGAGGGGTGAGGTGAGGGTGTGGGGGTAGGAGTCGTTTTGTTTTCCTCTTCTCTCTTTTCCTTTCCTTTTCAGTGGTGGCCCTGCCCACCTCTGATGTCACTCTTGTAAAAGAGAGAGAGAGAGAGAAAAGTTTTCTTGTCCACAAGAATCTCATCTTCCCCTCCCCTTTTTTCTTAATGAAAATATACTTCAATAAGAAAGAGATTTTGAGACTGCAAGAGAGGAATTGTTTGATCTCACAGTGCAACAAGACCCTCTCACCTCCCCTCCCTCTCTTTCTCTCTCTCTCTCTCTGTCTCCACACCTGCTGTAATACTGGTCTCAGGCTTTAGAAACACTTCCTTCAGACACTGTAATAGTTTCAGCTGTGTGTGTGTGCGCCTGTGTGTGTGCACGCGCTGTATTTGTGAACCAAGGGGAAGGAGAGCTCAGCTGCAGGTGCAGAGAGATTCTCTCTCTCTATCTTTCTCTCTCTCTTTATCTTTCTCTCTATATATTTCTCTTTCTCCCTTTCTCTCTCTCTCCATCTTTCTTTCTCTCTTTCTCTATCTTTCTCTCACACTGCCCCTTCTTCTATCCCTCCCCTGTCCACTCTTCTCTTTCCTCTGTGTGCTGTTACACTGGAGGTGTGTGTGACATGACCAGAATGCCACCAGGGGAGGGGAGGAGAGGGGGGTGAAGGGGAGGGGAGAGAAGGGGAGGGGAGGAGAGGGGGGTGAAGGAGAGGGGAGAGAAGGGGAGGGGAGGGGAGAGAAGGGGAGGGGAAGGGCCTCTACAAGGCCAAACCAGCAGTCCTTGAACATGCCTCTCTCTCTGTGTTTTTGTCTTAGCTGAGTGCAGTGTTGCATGACTAACTGCCTCATCCGTCTGATGGTGGTTAAGCCTGCATCTCCCTCTCTCTCTCTCTCTCTCCTCTCTCTCTCTCTCTCTCTCACTCGTTCTCTATCTGTGTCTACCTCTCTGTTTCTAATCAGATGATGTAGCGCATGGCACCCTGTAAAGTAGGGTTACGACGGGATCTGGCGCTATCTGCAATGTCTGGTGTTGTTACGATTTGATTGCAGTTGTTGTTGTTGTTGTTGCATAGCTATTTGGCCCAGTGTCTGTGTACGTGTGAGAGACATGGTCTGTGTTCGTGTGAGGGACAGGTTTCGTGTGAGGGACAGGTTTCGTGTGAAGGACGGAGTTCGGAGTGTGATCATGTTTGTCTGGACCTGAGAAGCTGTTGTATTTGCTTCCAGCTCTCATCACGCACATGAGAAGGACACATGAAAGAAAGGAATGAAAGATGGCTTGAGGGAGTGAGTGATGGAGGGAGGGGGAAAAAGAGAGAGGGAGAGAGAGTATCGTACTGGCGGAAGTACAGTATGGTGTTAAAACAAGTTCATCTGACTTTCCATGAGCAGTGGAGAGCAGCTCCTGGGTTTGTCTCTTAACCTTAATATTTATGTAATGAGACACTGATGCTCATAGAGCTTCTGGCAGAGAAGCTGGAGAGAGAGGGACAGAGAGGGAGAGAGAGAGGGGGGACAGGGAGAGAGAGAGAGTGAGGGAAGTCAGACCAGAGTTCTCATCAACGCTAGCAATCCTCCGTCAACACCAGCACTCAGTGGTAATTGTGTGTGTGTTGGGGGAGGGGGGGGGGCAGTGCTGTGTGAATGGTGGGGGGGTCAGTGCTGTGTGAATGGTGGAGGGGGTCAGTGCTGTGTGAATGGTGGGGGGGGGGGGGGGGGGGGTCAGTGCTGTGTGAATGGGCGAGCGTGCGTGTGCACGGGAGCATGTACTGCACACACCGGTGTGATGTCATCAGACTGGCATGATCGGCCAGCGTCCTCTGCTCCCGGAGACGCACAGCTGCATGGCAGCGCCGCCGCACCGTGCCGACGAGCAATCAGCGCTTTTACAACGCTGGCGGGTGCGTGGGGTCGAGGGCCAGGTGCTGACCCCGCTGAAGTGGGGGAATGTGCTTGTTTACAGCTGACCAGGGCTCTGCATGCGGTCTGGGGTTTGCGCTGACGAGGGACCACTTAAATCTGTTAGGCTCTTCAGCACTTGGCCTTATTCTTTTCGCTTAGCTTCCCCGTTGAAAGAGTGACACATGTTCATGGAAACAAAGCAGCGGACATCCAGATGTTGTGACCATAATGGAACCCAAGTTAAAAACGTCTGAGGATTTAACTGAAGATTGCTTTCTGTGTGTGTGTGTGTGCGTGTGTGTGTGTGTGTGTGTGTGTGCGTGTGCAACAGATGCACCTTTCCGCGGACATACTAGCGCAGAGAACTGTGGTTTTAATCGTTTTGTTTGAATTTGATGTATTTTGTCGTCATTGTAAAAAAGTAACTGTTCTTTAAAGGTACAGTATGCGATTTGGCTCAGAAGCACTTTTTGTTATATTTTTAGCAATTCTCATTACATCACATCAGCAATCAATAAATAAAGTTATCTGACACTAAAATGAATTTAATCCGTAATCTGTTGAAGTCACAGGACTATAATAAGTGTGTTGCCAGCTTGAAATGATTGGATGGCTTAACTGCCTTTCACCCTACCTACCTGCCTCCCTCCATGTTTTCCCCCAGTTTGGAAGGGTGGCTTTGTAGGGAGGCCTGAAGGGAGAGGCCAGGATTTTGTCTCTAGCATTTTTAAAATCTTTCAAAAAATTTCAGAAGTCTAAACGGGAAATCACAAACTGCATACTGCACCTTTAATTGACCTATGGCCAATTGGCTGTATAAATAAAGGCTCATGAGTAAAAGTCCTCTTAACTTGTGTGTTAACAGTGCCTCCTCTATCTCTCTGGGTCCTGCAGGTATGTACCTGTCTGACCTGACGTATATAGACTCCGCCTACCCCTCCACCGGTAGCATACTAGAGAACGAGCAGAGATCCAACCTGATGAACAACATCCTGAGGATCATATCGGACCTGCAGAGATCCTGTACTTACGGTGAGTCTCACACACACACTAGGGTTGCAAATTTCAAGGAATTTCATTAATCGATAACTGTTAACCTTAACAAATGATAGTCGATTAATTGATAAGAACGTCCCGTGCCGGACTGCGCTTGGCTCGCTTAATTTTTTTTGTCGTCTTCCGCTGTCCATCCATCCATCCATCTTCATCCGCTTATCCGGCGTCGGGTCGCGGAGGCAGCAGTTCCAGCAGGGGGCCCCAGACATCCCTTTCCCTGGCAGCATCAACCAGCTCTGCCTGGGGAATCTTTAGCCGCTCACAGGCCAGTGCGTAGATGTAATCCCGCCACCTAGTCCTGGGTCTACCCCGCGGCCTTCTCCCAGCTGGACACGCCTGGAACACCTCCCTAGGGAGGCACCCAGGAGGCATCCTCACTAGATGCCCGAACCACCTCAACTGGCTCCTTTCGACGCAAAGGAGCAGTGGCTCTACTCCGAGTCTCTCCCGGATGACTGAACTTCTCACCCGATCTCTCAGGGAGACCCCAGCCACCCTCCGGAGAAAACAAATTTTGGCCGCTTGTATCCGTTCGTCATTCGGTCATGACCCATCCTTCATGACCATAGGTGAGGGTGGGGACGAAGATAGACCGGTAGATCGAGAGCTTTGCCTTTTGGCTCAGCTCTCTTTTCGTCACAACAGTGCGGTAAAGCGACTGCAGAACCACATCAGCTGCTCCGATTCTCCGGCCAAGCTCCCTCTCCATGGTTCCCTCACTCGTGAACAAGACCCCCAGATACTTGAACTCCTTCACTTGGGGTAAGGACTAATTTCCTACTTGGAGCGGACAGACCACCGGTTTCCTGCTGAGAACCATGGCCTCAGAATTAGAAGTGCTGATTTTCATCCCAGCCGCTTCACACTCAGTTGCGAACCTATCCAGAGAGTGCTGGAGGTCGCAGGCAGATGATGCCATCAGGACCACATCATCTGCAAATGGCAGCGACGTGATCCCCAGCTCACCGAACTGCAACCCCACCTCCGCGCGGCTACGCCTCGATATTATTACATTAAATTACATTACAGTCATTTAGCAGATATCCAGGAAAAGCAGGATGTCGCTTTTATCCAAAGCGACTAACAATAATTGCATTTAACTGATATCCTGTCCATGAAAATCACAAACAGGATTGGTGACAAAGCGCAGCCCTGACGGAGTCAACCCCCACCGGAAAGGAAGACGACTTACTGCCGAGGACACAGACACAGCTCTCGCTCTGGGTGTACAGGGATTTGATGGCCCCAAGTAGGGATCCCCTCACCCCATACTCTCGTATAACCCTCCACAGGACCTCTCGAGGGACCCGGTCGTAAGCCTTCTCCAAGTCCACAAAACACATGTACACAGGTTGGGCAAACTCCCAAGCCCCCTCCAAGATCCTTGCGAGAGTGAAGAGCTGGTCGGTGGTTCCACGACCAGGACGAAATCCACATTGTTCCTCTTCGATCTGAGGTTCTGAGGTGACTATCGGCCGGACCCTCCTTTCCAGCACCTTGGAGTACACTTTCCCTGGGAGGCTGAGTAATGTGATGCCTCTATAATTGGCACACACCCTCTTGTCCCCCTTTTTAAATATTGGGACCACAACCCCAGTCTGCCACTCCTTTGGCACTGACCCGGACTTCCACGCAATGTTAAAGAGGCGTGTCAACCAAGACAGCCCCTCAACACCCAGCGCCTTCAGCATTTCTGGACGGATCTCATCAGTCCCTGGGGCTTTGCCACTGTGGAGTTGTTTGACTACCTCAGTGACCTCCTCCAGGGAAATTGACGATGACCCCCCATCATCTTCCGGCTCTGCCTCGATTGTAGAGGGTGGATTAGTCGGGTTCAGGAGTTCCTCAAAGTGCTCCTTCCAACGCTCAACAACCTCCTCAGTTGAGGTCAGCAGTGTCCCTTCCTTGCTGTATACAGCTTGGATGGTCCCCCGCTTTCCCTTCCTGAGGTGTCTGATGGTCTTCCAGAAACACTTTGGTGCCGACCGAAAGTCCTTCTCCATGGTTTCTCTGAACTCCTCCCACACCCGCTGCTTTGCCTTGGTCACGGCTGAAGCCGCAGCCCTCCGGGCCAGCCGATCTCTCCGGACAGGCTCTTCTATAGACGTTCCCAGTTCACCCTCACTACACGCTTGGGTTTTCCAGGTCTGTCCAGAGGTTTCCCCCACCATCGAAACCAGCTCACCACCAGATGGTGATCAGTGGACAGCTCTGCCCCTCTCTTTACCCGAGTGTCCAAAACGCATGGCTTCAGATCGGCTGATACCATAACAAAATCCATCATCGATCTTCGGCCTAAGGTGTTCTGATGCCAGGTGTACTTGTGGGCATCCTTGTGTTCGAACATGGTGTTTGTTATGGACAAACCGTGACTAGCACAGAAGTCCAACAACAAAACACCACTCGGGTTCAGATCGTCGTGGCCATGCCTCACAATCACACCCCTCCAAGTTTCTCCATCATTGCCCACGTGTGCATTGAAGTCCCCAAATAGGACAGTGGAGTCCCCTGCAGGAGCCCCAAATAGGACTCCACTCAGGGTCTGTAGGAAAGCTGAGTACTCTGAACTGCTGTTCGGTGCATAAGCACAAACCACAGTCAGAGCCCTAAGGCGCAGGGAGGCGACCCTCTCGTCCACCGGGGTGAACTCCAGCACAGAGGCTGGGGGCTAGCTAGTATAGCCACACCTGCCTTACGCCTCATACCGTGAGCAACTCCAGAGAAGAACAGGGTCCAACCCCTATCCAGGAGTTTGGTTCTGGTGCCGGTGCTGTGCGTGGAGGTTAGCCCCACCAGGTGTAATTGGTATCGCTCCACCTCCCTCACAAGCTCCGGCTCCTTCCCCCCCAGCGAGGTCACGTTCCATGTCCCCAGAGCCAGCCTCTGCCGCTCGGGTCCGGTCCGTCGGTGCCCACCGCTTTCACTGCCACCTGTGTCGTTGGAATTTCCCAGCATCCCAGTTAGCCTTCACTACATGGCGGGGCGCCCTCATGTGCAGTCAGACCTTAAATCATGATCACATTTCACGAAACTCCCCTTGAAAACGTTCGTTCCCCCCAAAGAAGTTCTGTTCCATTAACAAGCAATTCATCGAGTAACCAAATCTTACTCAAGTAAATTCTTATCGGCAATTAATCGATAGTCGATTAACTATGAATATTCCTAACACACACACACGGCTCATGGAAAAGCATCATGCTGCTAACCTTGTGAGACAATCCTGATCTGGCCATCTCTCTCCGCAGATCAGCCTGGCCTTCCTGCTATCTAGAACCCTTCCACTGGGCAGGAGTGTACCTGCCTTGACAAACTCCTTCAGTCGATCAGCATTTGATAAATCAAGCTTTTGTCAAATCCAGTTGGAAGAACAGCGAAAAAACGTCTTTTCCGCTGAGAAACTCGAAACTAGTGCATACTCCTGTTCTTGTTAAGTTGTGTCATTGAGTCTGGTTCTCCAATAAGTGCCCTCATGGCTTTGCTTCCTGTCCTAGCGCTAACGTCCCGCTCGCTGCTTCAGGACGGACACATGACCCAGGGGCTGCATTCCACTGGGAGACAGGACAGCAGTAAAAACACAGTCCCTGAGTAGCCCGGCTGCAAATCCAATCTCTGGAAATCGTCCTGGAGAGAAATAGAATGTGCACCTGTGATCGGGGTGGTCTCAGGAGGCTGCCTCATCTCTCTACATCTCTGCTTCTTTCTCTCTCAGACATACCAGTGTTGCCTCATGTCCAGAAGTATCTCAACTCAGTCAGGTACATCGAGGAGCTACAGAAGTTTGTGGAGGATGACAACTACAAGTGAGTGAAGGACAGTGTTGGGGGCAGAATCGAGTCTAATCGGCTCCAATGTGGAGCTCTTAGGCCGGATTCATAGTCGACGCAAACTACATAAGCACAAGCAACGCAAGCTTCGCAAGGCCACGCAAGATCTCGTTGCGTCCTTGCGTGTCATGCCGAAATTTGTCACTTGACGCAAGCAATAGTGCAATTCCTTGCATTTCCACAAAACAAAACACAGAACGCAAGCTCTCGAGTCATGTTGGAGCTTGCGTTCACAACGTAGCTTGCGTTGTTTACGTCGACTATGAATCAGGCCTTACTGTTAGTGTGGTGTTCACTGGTGTGTGATTCTATGTTCAGGTTGTCACTGAAAATTGAGCCAGCCACCAGCACACCCCGCTCGACTGCCTCCAAAGAGGACCTTGAAGGTAAGACCTTTAAAAACACACCCACACACCCACCCACTGAAATGGTCGAACCTATAGTGATGATGACTCAAGTCGTTGATTATGGGTATTGCATTGAGCCTCTGTGTTGTTATCCCCCCCACCCCCAGGCCAGGAGGCATCTCCCTCTCCTCTCTGTTGTCGTAAGGGCACCATCGTGGGTGAGGGAACCAAAGTCCCCGCCACCCCTCCCTCCCCCAGGAACCTGCTTCCCTACGGACACAGGAAGTGCCACAGCCTGGGCTACAAGTGAGTCGCCGGTGGACCCCCTCCGTTCACTGCTGAAACGCCATTCTCTGTTTGTTTATATTGTCTTGGAGACGACTGAAAGGCTTTTCTGCTTCCTCCTTTCTCACTCTCCCTGTCTCTCTGTTCTCTCTCTCTGTTCTCCCTGTCTCTGTTCTCTCTCCATGCCTCTTTGTTCTCTATCCCTGCCTCTCTGTTCTCTCTCCCTGTCTCTCTGTTGTATCTCTTCTCCATCTCTGTTCTCTGTCTCTTGGTGGTCTCTGCTCTCTCTCCTTGTCTGTCTGTTCTCTCTCCCTGACTGTCTGTTGTCTCTTTCTAAGTAGTTTCATCCATAAGATGAACACAGTAGAGTTCAAGAGTGCTACGTTCCCAAACGCCGGCTCTCGCCACCTGCTGGACGACAGCGTCATGGAGAGCCACACCCCCACGAGAGGCCAGGCTGAGAGCTCCACGCTGTCCAGCGGCATCTCACTGGGTTGGTAGCATACTGCACACGTGCACACAGTCACTTGTCACTTGTCACTTGCATTTGACACACTGTGTGTGTGTGTGTGCGTGTGCGTGCGTGCGTGTGTGTGTGTGTGTGTGTGTGTGTGTGTGTGTGCGCGCGCGTGTGTGTGTGTGTGTGTTCGTGCGCACGCGCACAGGGAGCAGTGAGGGCTCAGAGCTGAGTGAGGAGATGTCCTGGCCAGCCTTTGAGAGGTAAGTGTCTCACACAGACACAGTCATCACACACTACACTGACAAATTGACACAGCAGATGTCCAGGCAGTGCTCACGCCAGCACGTCACGCTGATGCGACTGGACGCTGAAGGCGAGCAGCGTTCCCTGCCGCAGCGCAAACAACATCACAGCTGCTTCCTGCACTGACCTCACAGTCCCACTCTTGCACCTGGTCAGCGTGTCACTGCCTCCCTGAGCTGCACGACCACCCCCTTCCCACCAGGATGGGGATACTGCACCCCCCCCCTCCTCCTCTCTCTCTCTCTCTCTCTCTGTCTCTCAGCTGGCTACTAATACTGCTGTGGCCTTCTAGTTGTCAGCAGCCTCCAATGAATTAATTCAAGCCAGCTCCATCCTCTTGCTAACTTATCCCTGAGTTAATCCTGGGAATGTCCCCCCCACTGCCTCTTTAGTCAAGGTCCATGGTGGAGCAGGACCCCTACTGGACCTCTCAGCCGGTCGTCAGGCTCCCGCGTCCTGAAATTAACCAAGTCTATGTGTCAAAACTCATTTAACCAGCCTCATCATTGTGCCAAAAGTCACCTGTCCTCAAAGAATCACCAGCACAAAAATCGAGGGCCCTGAAAACGACCACCCTAAGCTTTTGTGCCAAAAACAAGCAATTAGAGCTTTCAAAAATGTGCCAAAATGACCAGTCCTGAACCCACCAACCTACCTGTGTACCTCCAACGTCAACCTTAACCGTGTTCCGTGCCCCTATCCTGTCCTATCCCATCCCGAACAGGACTCGGTTCTATCACTCTCTGGGCCCAGTGACCCGCGTGGCCCGAATCCCCTACAGAGGAGTCCTGAGGCCCAGCAGGTACACACACCTCGACCTGACCCCCCTCTACAGACCTCCCCCTCGCCTCCCCCCCATGCCCCTCAGCCCCTGCGCAGGGCCACTGTGTGCAGGTGCTTTGAGTGTGTGTGTGTGTGTGTGTGGTGAAAACATCAGGTGGTGGGGAGTGTGTGTGTGTGTGTGTGTGGTGATATCGCTTGAAGGGAGCGCCTGTAGTACAGTCGGGTGGAGGGCTACCACTGTGAGGTTCAGGGAGGGGATCTCCACTGTGAGGTTCAGGGAGGGGATCTCCACTGTGAGGTTCAGGGCGGGGATCTCCACTGTGAGGTTCAGGGAGGGGATCTCCACTGTGAGGTTCAGGGAGGGGATCTCCACTGTGAGGTTCAGGGAGGGGATCTCCACTGTGAGGTTCAGGGAGGGGATCTCCACTGTGAGGTTCAGGGAGGGGATCTCCACTGTGAGGTTCAGGGAGGGGATCTCCACTGTGAGGTTCAGGGAGGGGATCTCCACTGCTCTCCTGTCACTACGTCCACATCCAGACCCCCCTCGCTGCATCCACCCTCTCCTCCCTGGCTGGGGGTCCCTCCACTGGGTGGGGGGCTCCCCTCACTACCATGCTTCTTCAGGCTTCCGCGGGTTCGCCCGGACTCTCTCTGACCCCGGCCTTCCGGTCTCTCCGTGGCCAGAGTTTGACCACAGCCAGACAACATCTGCACTGGGCGGGCTCTTAGATAGACTGAGCAAATGAGCACAAACTGCTCACTGAAATTAATCG
>NC_140243.1:11488264-11573264 GCF_949987555.1 Borostomias antarcticus | reverse complement strand
CTCTAACTAGGAATACTTGAGGGAGTTGTAGGGGAGGGACAAAGAACAATTGAGTCAGGCCAGGTGTGTGTGTGCGTCATGAGTGTTAAGGTGTGTGTGTGTGTCATGAGTGTTAAGGCACATTGGGTTTTTGTCCTCCCATGAATCTACTTCAAGTGTCAGTGTGCCACACACACACGTATGCAGATGAACTTGTTTTGTGAGCAAGTGTTACACTCAGTAGAAATTAAATCACAAGTTTCTTTGAAAGAAGGAAAGGTCGGCAGGACAGATGCTAGAGATTTAGAAGCGCCTAATGATTTAGCACTGGCCTAATCCTTCATCCAGTCTGTTCCTCTCTGAAGCAAACCTCTAAAGTTTACCTTTTCAATCTTTTCATGTTTGGCATGTTTACACAATCCCCCTCCTCCAGTATCGTTCTCTTCTCTACTGCAGACATTAGACTGTATTCAACTCCAGAGACGTCTTCCCATGGGTCAAAGTGAGCAGCTGATGTCATTTCCTGTTGGTGTCGCAGGAGTTTTAGAATCTCGGTTGAGTTGCGAATCAGATGATCAGACTAAAACAAGGGAGGATTAGTACTGCTCCCTCCCTCCTTCCTTTCATGGCCATCGTCTCAGTATGACCTCACAGCTCCACACCCATCAGACGCCCGGGCTAGAAACCCAGGTTGAGACGCTCCCATTGAGAGCATCCGTCGGACGGTAACGGAGCCCTGTTCTGGTCTGAAGACTAGCAGCTGGTAATGGAGGTGAATGGGTAAGTGAAGAAACCAGAGAGTAGGAATAGAGAGTGTAAGGGTGTGTGTGTGTGTAAATGGCTCTATTTTTTTAATATATGTAGATGGGCAGCCCCCCTAAGTCGCCCCCACTGTTGAGCGGCGGGGTTGAACAGCTGGATGCTAGCGCTTAGTCCGGTGTGGGAGGAGTTTAAGAGTTAAGTGCAGATGGAGGGAGTGCCGTGTAAATCTGTGATGGGGGGGTTCTATGTAAATCTGTGTTGGGGGGGGTGACGAGCATGTGTGAGAACAGAGCTGAGGGAAGAAGTGGCCTCATCTCAAATGCCAAAGGCGAGAGCGTACAATCAGGAGGTTTGGCCGGATATTCCATCTAGTATAGTCACTGAACGGTGACATGTCGGCGCATCAGTTCCAGGCTATTTGGGGATCAGACTGAGCAGGACAGTCCTCTCTGCTCACTCAATCTTCAGGCAGATGCACATGGGCTTGAATGAAAGCCAGGGACCAAAAGGATTGACGGTGAAGTAGGACGAGGGGTGAGAGAGAGAGTGTGGGATGAGATGAGACGAGACGGAGGTCGGGATGACAGACAGGTGGGGGTAGAGACTGGCGAGGCGGTTCTCCAGCTGATGGATAGTGGTTGAGAAGTCTGTAAAGCTCCTACCCTTTCATACAGAAAGAGGCTGACTGCAGGGAAGCATTATGGCAAGCAATGTCTCATCGCTGATTAGAACCAGTTATCAAGCTTTACCATCACACCCCTGAGAGGGGAGACTACTGAGCTATAATGAGAGAGACCAGCAGGACTCAGCCTCTCACCTGGAGGGTAACTCCTTATGTCTCTCTTCCTTTCCTTTTGCTGTTCTCTCTCCTCTCTCCCTTTTCAAGCTGACTGATAAGAAGATTTAATGGCAAGGAATGCTTCCATGTAAAGTGTCAACAAGGTGAATATGATTGATAAGGAGGATGCCGGAGTTAACCAACTAGTGTCATAACCAGTCACAGATTATACAATATGTATATGACTCTGGTCATAACTAACTACTTTAAGGAAGGGGATATGGGTCCTATTGGAGTTTTCATCAATGGTTTGGGTGAGCAATTCTTCTGTTGAGAAATCTCGGAATGTCAAAAGAGCTTTTTGTGAGGTTTCCTCATTGTAACCAGAGTTTACACACAGTTTCTGTGTCTATATGTACAAATGCACAACTAGCTCTGTGTGCACCTGTCTTGAGTGAATTTGCTTTTTGAGTTTTATTTTATTTTCATGATGTCCTTTAACAGTTCAGCTGAAGTCAATGGCCTGGGTTCATCTAGAGGGGGTGATGTTTGGGTGTGCTGGCTGGCGGGCGGGAGGCGGGGTGTTAATCTCCTACCATCTCTGCCTTGGGCGGGTGACTTATGATTTGTTGAGGATGTTCATGTGTAAGGTGATCGTATACCATCCCTCTAACACCCACATCTTCACTCTGTACCCCCTATGTGTGCCTGTCAGCAATGGTGTGTATGCACCCATGTGACCCAGCTTAGCACTATGACCTCTGACCTGAGTGATGTGCATCTGGGGTTGAGCCAGACAACCAATAAACACCATGCCCTTTTTTACTCCACTCATCTGTGTCATTTACATAGAAGGTTTTTGAGCTAAATGTTTGGTGTGGGATGAGGATGAATGTGTATCTGTTTCTGTATCTGTCTGTCTTTGTGAGGTGTGTGTCAGGTTTGATGGCGTGTGTGTGTGTGTGTGTTATTTGTATGCTAGTGTTCAATTCCTTCAGGTAGGCCAACCAATTGATCTCTCTCCAATCTTTCCTAATGAAAAAAGATCAATCTTTCCAAATGAAATAAAACTTGAACTCTTAAACTTGCATTGTGTTGTTGCTAGGTGTGTAAAACATAAGTGATTATTAAATTCACTCACTGATGTTGGAATTGCTAGATTACCATAAATTATTCATTACATTTGTGATAAAGCTTGATTCTTGAATGTAAATGGTAATACAATAGCGCTACCTGGTGATTGTGGTGCGCATAATTATTGCACACAGCAAGGAGTGCCTGTACCAAATCTCCAGTATGCAAGTATTAGGCCATGTAGTCTATGGATCTTCATGTCAAAATATTCACCAAATATAGGCTAAATGTCAAAGTGAACGTCTGGAATCTCGCTTTTATTTTATTTATTTCAGACTATAGAACCATTTTATTAGAGTAGCCTAGTCACTTGAACTCTGCATCCACAGACTAATGAAAACCATTACCATTATTATAATTATTATATAACGGCAAAATGAATTGAACACATAGAAATTAAATTTGTTGTCAATTTTGGTCCGATATGCATATCTTGTCATTTTGATTTATTGGGTATGCTTCGATCAATACCTTGGGGAAGTGGTCGGAAGTGCAACAGCAAGCAAGGAATCGGAGATGACTTGTCTGCCGTGGTCCGTGGACAGTAAAAGAAGCGAACACGACACGGATGGAGAGATGATGAATGATGATAGTCGACTAACGATATCATTTACTCAAGATAGCCTAACTTAACTTACACCAATTTTGGGACGTCGTTTGACTGTGCAAGTAACCAACTCATCGTAAAAAGGTAATGTTGGCTACCTAGCTACATCTCTGACATTTAGAAGCGCTCGTAGCTAGCTAACGTCGTTATATTCATTGTGCTATCTAGCTAGCACGGCTAATGTAACGTTAGTTGGCTAGGTAAGTCAGTAAGTTAGTTCACCATGCAAATGTAAGTGAATGTAACCTTACCATATATATTAATTAGCTAGCTAGGTCCTGGATAGCTATGCTAGCAAGCAAGCTATATATGCTCTTAATTGATGATGGCTAGAAATGTCGCGGGTTTCAAGCTAGCAGCTCAGTAGATGTAGCTGGCTAGGTAACGTTATTATGCGCCTGACGCTATACCTGTATTGACATTTCGTGTTGCTGGTTCTGAATTACCCTCACCGCGGGCCTATGATGCTGCTAGCTAACTAGCTAACCTTAACCTAGCGCTAGTGAGTACGACGTTTTAGCTAACGTTAGCTAGCAGTGTCACTGTGGGACATTTGTTACAGACGGTCATGAAAGACTGATTGTATGGGACGCAGCCGCCTGCCTGCCTGCGTGGCGAATCCTTAGCTGGCCGTTCAAAGCGACGGGAGCTTGTTTTCAAGAATACTGGTATATGCCCCCACTCCTTATCTCTTTGCTTAGTCAGTCAAAGACGATATACTTTGGACTATTACCCCTCTCCATCAACATAGTTAGCTTTACACAGCTAGAGATGTAAATCTGAAAGACGAGTAAGGGGAGTAGGTGTATAGTCTCCATGTTGCGTTGGCAAACAATTGCTTTAAAATAGCTCGGAGAGATCGAGTGACGACCTTATGAAAAAGCAACTAGCTATAAAGGTGTGTTTGTGTGCGTGCGCGCGCGCGCAAACCGGAATTAGTCCAGTTACTACAGGTTGATGGTGTTTTCTTTCATCTGCAGTGCTGCTACTCCTGTCACATGCTTTTACAGATTGGGCCTTCACTTACAAATAATACATACAAACACACTGCCTGTTCCATTCTGGACACACTTTACGGCGCTGACCCTTGTGAGCAGAGAGGACTTTGTATGTTGGATAAGGAGAAAGTTTAAACAGATTTAAATTTCGTTGTGGATTGAAACGCGCAGCCTACATACACACCCCGCATCGGATCTGGGTCAAAAGACTGTTCTGCGGGGAAGTGAGCCAGAGTGACAGCAGATCAATCAACCTTTGTCACTATATTGGCAGGATATTTAATCTCTTCCACTTCATCCTCTCTCCCTCCCTGCCCCTCCTAACACCCCCTCCTCTCTCCCTCTCATTCTCTCTCTCCCTCTCCCATCTCTCGCTGTCTCCTTCCAGGTGGTTGCGCTGGTTGGCGAGGCCATCGCCCCAGTGCGAGGCAGGACTCCTGTCCTACAGAAGCGCGCGATTGGCCGAAGGGAGTTGGGGGGGCGGGGAGGAGAGGCGGGGCCATGCTCCAGGCCTGAGGTGAGGCCGCGGGGAACAACAGCGCACGCAGGGCCGGGGTCGGGAGAGGGTTTTCCGCGGAGATGAAGCTGAAACAGCGTGTGGTGGTGCTGTGTGCTGTTCTCCTCCTGCTGGGCTTGGCTAAACTCTTCCTGCTGGACGGAGGGGAAGGCTCCGCAGCCAGCCGGCGAGACCTCCGGGCCTTCCGCAAGGTGGGTTCAGGCGCACACGTGCGTGTGATTGTGTAGGCCCTATGTCTGTATCCATCTGTCCAATTAAGCATTTCATTGTACATGGCACCTACCCTTATCTTGCACATAGGACACATCGACGTGAAACTTTAACTTGTTTGTATCTGCCTGTTTGTTGCCAGATGGAGGCCAGCCTGTCCCTGTCCCGTGGAGCTCGTCTCACACACACCCTGCAGTCTCCCTGGGAGGTAGCGGGCCAGTGGGTGGGTCCCAGAGAGGTGTACCCAGAGGAGACGCCTGAGCTGGCGGCAGTCCTTAGTGCCCTGAGCACGGCCAGGGTGGAGCGGGCAGACGTGGGCTACAAGGGCACACAGCTCAAGGCCCTGTTGGCACTGGACGGGGGACAGAAGGTGGTCTTCAAACCCAAGAGGTGGGCATCTATAGAGATACACATATCACCCCCACACACACACATACACAGATACAGTATCTCTTGAAGTCATATTGAGATTGCAATTCCCTCCACTCTGTGTCTCAGGTACAACAGAGACTATGTTGTTGAGGGAGAACCGTATGCAGGCTATGACAGGCACAATGCAGAAGTGGCCGCCTTTCACCTGGACAGGTATGGCATTCTTCACCTGCACCCCTTGCCTGAGTCTCCTCTCCTTGACCTACCCAATATACACCCCAACTGGTCACTGTCTGTCTGCTATATACCACAAAACTCTGGAAAACCCCGCTAATATACCTGCATATAGCTCATGTATAATGCTGTTGTACATATCCAATACATATATTTATATCTACCATTCTTATTTACCGTCTGTACATATCTGCATATACATACTCCTGTACCTGCATTTGTCTGTATATACTATATCTGTACCTTTTACCTATTGTATACATATATTTATATAATAACACTTCAACACTGTACCTGATTGCACTATACTTTACTGTTTTTGTTATTGTACTGTATTGTTATTGCACTTTACTGTTGTGTTTGCACTCTGGTTAGATGCCAAACTTATTTTCGTTGTACTGTACTTGTGCTGTATAATGACAATACATTTGAATCTTATATAATCTATATGTTGGTTGCATCTCCTCTCTTGTTTCTCGTGCAGGATACTAGGTTTCAGGAGAGCGCCCCTAGTGGTGGGTAGGTTTCTCAACCTGCGCACAGAGATCAAGCCTGTGGCCACTGATCAGCTACTGAGCACCTTCCTAATGCAAGGTTAGTATCTCAATTCAATGAGGCTTTATTGGCATGACCATACAGAATACAGTATTGCCAAAGCACACAGCACAAGGTAGTGCAATTGTATAATACAACCAAGTAACAAAATATATAATATTAAAAATTGATTAAAGCTGCTGTGCAGCGATTAGGCGGGGCCAGGCAATTCCAGACAAGTTTAGGAGCAATAAGCGAGAGAATAGGAAGACAACAAGAAAGTTGACATTCCAATGTTCATTTTGCATCAGTTGAGGATTGAACTTGTAACCTCTGACACCAAGCAACATCCTCTATCTCACTGAGCTAAATAGCAACAACTCATGTTTGGCTTGACGAATTGACTAAGCCAGTCACCAGGGTGCATGATAAGAGGTCATAATCTGTTTCATCATAAAACACTGAACGTGTGGTATATGTAAATAATGAGTGGCTGAAGCTTGCACACTGGACCGCTCGCACACTGAGCCGCTCGCACACTGAGCCGCTCGCACACTGAGCCGCTCGCACACTGAGCCGCTCGCACACTGGACCGCTCGCAGACTGGGCCGCTTGCACACTGGGCCGCTCGCACACTGGACCACTCAAGTGAAACACGCCATAGCCGCATTCGAATCCCTACCGCAGTTTTGAAAATCGGGCATACGATTCTGAATAAACGCACTTCCAACTTTGACAGGTTGGTGGCACTAGAGAGTTTGAGGTGTCAACATAGACTTGGTGACAGTGGTCACAGGACTGTCTCCGATGAGTATGCCAAGTGTGGTTTCGATACATTACAATGTTACTGAGATATGACCACACTTCCTGTTTAGCGGCTTAAAGGCCAAATTCAATTAGCTGTTACGGGCGAACGCTTTTGAAAATCCCAAATCCCTGTGAGACTTTTGTAGACATTGGTCTAGGAGAATGTGCGTAGGCATACTCGTGGAGATTGGACAAAATTCCTAGGAGGAGATGCATTTTAAAGGACATGGCCAAGATTTTGGGAAATATGTTTTCCATCTTCCCTGGGGTTAGACAAGCAGTATCAAGCATTTTCAACTCTGTGCATGCAGTATGGAGTGGTGAGACATGGACCGATTAACCTAGCTTAGCGGCATTCACTGGTACCAGGTTAGGCCAATTAGCCTACTTTCCAAATGTCACAAAACAACCCACCAATACAACTCCAAAACTATTCTGTTGAGAGTTTTTAATGTGTGTATTTACCACGTTGAGTGAACACAATTTTTAATTAAACATTTTCGTTTTCTAAGCAGAAATACTCAGAACTATTTTTTTAGAACCAGGCGTAGGGATTACACGCATCACTCCAAACGCATAGCATTGTGATTAGCTAGGTATCGAGATAAACAAACGTGCATTCCCACGAGCGAAGTGGATTGTGATCACTCAACGTGCTAAATACACGCATTAAAAACTCTAAACAGAATAGTTTTGGAGTTGTATTCGGGGTTATTTCCCCGTCCCCAATGACTGTGCCAAATGTGGCTTTGATACATTAACAATTTGCTGAGATATGATTCCATATCCTGTTTGATTGGCTGTAGTGGGCGAATGCTTTCGAGAATCGAAAATCCCTTTAAGAGTTTTGTGGACATTGCCCTAGAGAATATGCATACCGAATTTCCTGCAGATTAGTCGAAAGTCCTAGGAGGAGATGCATTTTAAGTGTTTTTCACAAAATCCAAAATGGAGTGTGCCAAATTTCACAACTTTTTACCATACAGTTCTATGGGCTGCCATAGACTCCCATGGCAGAAGAATAAATAAATACAAAATAAATAATAAGAAAAGGTACAAGAACAATGGTGGCCTACGCAGCTTCGCTGCTTATAATAATAATAATAATAATACAAAAAAGTGAATTATAAACAGTATATAGAGAAAATCAGTATAGTCTTTCATTGAGACAGATCTACTGTAGCATTGTGATATGCGGTTACAAATTCCCCTACCAGTTGTGCGGTAGCCCTGTCTTCTCCAAGAAGAGTTTTGGCTAGTAGGTCATCTGGAAGGGTGAAGAAGTTGTATTTCTTGGTCGTATCTGGGGAGGAATTCATCTCTAATTTCTTTATATTTTGGACAATTTATGAGAAAATGTTTCTGTCTCAATTTCTCCTGTTCCACATTGGATGCAAAGTGTTTTTGTTCTTTCTAAGCATGTCTTTGTATGGTGACCAGTTTCAATAGCAAGTTCAACTTGATAAACCTGTAGTTCTAGGTATGCTCTGTGTTGGTATGCATCTGAGTCAGAGTCCATCAAATGATTCTTGAATGTGATTGCTCTCTTTTGTATTTTAATTAAGAGAGGGAATTGGCCGAGCTCTACTCTGCACCCGAGGTTTGGGCAATTTCTTTGGATTTCAGTATATTTTAGCAAAATTCCAGGTGTACCTTTTCAATTGGGTTTAAATCCAAGTGGTCTTGTTTATTGGGCCCCAAATTTCACTTCCATATAAAAGGATTGGTTCAAAGAGAGCCAAATTGTTATTGGGTGGTTTCATTTGGGTAGGAAGCTTCTCATACTATAATCAGCTCTATGAGCTGTATCTGCCATCATAGCCTTGCCAAAATGAGCTGTATCTGCCAGTGCGTTCATGTCCCCAAGCACTGATTGTCAGACCATTGTGTGCAGGGCCAAGTCACGAAAGCGCAGTGAATTAGAGACTTAGCGAATGCAATGCCATAAAAGAATAAATACAAAGATAAAATAAGAATTCCTGCCTGATGCAAGGCCTTCTAAAGCGCGAGGCCCCTTTCGCCCCCCCACTAGCTGCGGTCCTGATTGTGTGGCTCAGTGTTGTCTCCCAAAACAAACTGATATTTCTTAGTTTGTGATCTTGCTTTTTTTATATCATAATTTTAGTTTTATCTACATTAAGTTTCAATTCCCAGTTTCCACAGTAGTTCTGGAGTATTTTCAAGTGTTCTTGCAGTCCTTCCTCTGTTTTTGATAGCAGCAGTAGGTCTTTCTCTCTCTGACACCCTATCCCTCTCTTCCTCATGTTTATACACGCACACACCCTAGAAGAACACAATTAGTCTCTACCATTCTCTGTTTGCCGTTGGTATGTCTTTCCTTTCATGAGAAAGACCATGTGTATTTAGACCAAAAGCCTGGTAGGAACTCTGGGACTGTAGTTCACGAGAACGCTCAAATGCTCCTGATGCTTCCTGTTCTCTGTCTCTAGGTAATAACACCTGTTTCTATGGGAAGTGCTACTACTGCAGAGAGACTGAGCCAGCGTGTGCGGAGGGGGAGATGATGGAGGGCTCCATAACCCTTTGGCTGCCCGATGTCTGGCCCCTACAGAAGCACAGGCATCCCTGGGGACGTACCTACAGAGAGGGCAAACTGGCCAGGTGTGTGTGTGCGTGCGTGCGTGAGAAACTATTTTGGTATTTGGTCCCCACAAGGATAGTGAAACAAGAAAAATCGTGCCTCCACGCTTTGATGGGCCCCACAAGGTTAGGGTTAATTTTAGGGTCAAAGGTTATGATTTAAGGCTTTAATTGATTTATGTTTTATCCATCTCTTTTTAGGGTTAGGAGTCAAAGGTTATGTTTAGGGTTAGATTTAGATTTGGGGGTTATAGGGTTAGGGTTGCGGTTAGGGTTAAGGTTATGTTTAGCGTTACGTGTACATTTTATAGCCACAGTTAGGTTTACGGGTCCCCAAAAGGATGTAAAAACAAACCTGTGTGTGTCTAGGTGGGAGTACGATGAGAGCTACTGCGAGGCAGTAAAGAAGATGCCCCCCTACGACGCTGGCCCCAGATTGTTGGACGTCATCGACACGGCCATCTTCGATTACCTCATTGGTAACGCAGACCGCCATCACTATGAGAGTTTCCAGGACGATGGAGGAGCCAGTATGCTTATCCTGCTTGACAATGCCAAAAGGTAAAAAACAATAATAATAATAATTATTATAATAAACGCCTGGGCATAGGCACGCCCAGACAGAAAAGACTTTTAAAGCCCCAGTCCGCGATCGAAAAGTAAATACATAATGTTTTGTTTTTGTTTCTGTCAGCATTTTAGTGTTGATGCACAAGGAAAAATAGTTCCTGTTGGAACTCAAGGAAATGCAGGAATAAAACATACATTTTTTCAATCTTTCAATCTATCTAGATAGATGGATATCCGTCATTGGATTCCTCTCGGCCTACAGAATCTACCTAGCCAGTTTGGAGTCAATTAGTGGGAGAATAACAGCCCATTGGGCAAACATTGACATGACTATAAAATGAAGCGGTGAGGCGAACAGCGAACTCTAGAGGGCGCTGCTGTATGGTAAATAACCATGGAAAATTTACTTTTCGATCACGGACTGGGGCCTTAAATAAATTAAATACCCCAGACATGCCTGTGAAGATACTGAGCCGCCTCTCTCCATTCTTAGTCTCGTTGATCCCCCCCTTAGCCTGACGTGTCACCAAAGTATGTCTTAGAGTGTGTCCTGTACTCTGCAGTGCCACGTAGCAGCCGAGTCTGGCTAATGTGTTCTGATGGATTCTCTGGACTGTGTGTGTCTGTGTCACACTTTGGCGGCTCAGAACTGTGATGTTCTCTGAATTGTTTTTTTTGTTGTTGCGCAGTTTTGGCAATGCAGCCCTGGATGAACGCAGCATCCTAGCCCCTCTCTATCAGTGCTGCATGTAAGTGTTCAGACACATGGACGCTCAAGCACAACTGTCTGACATTAATGCTAGTTTAGATACAAGCATTCCCCCCATGTCTCTCTTTCTCTCTCTCACTCTCCCTCCCTCTCTCTTTCTCTCCCTCCCTCCCTCTCTCTCTCACTCTCTCCCTCCCTCTCTTTCTCTCCCTCCTTCCCTCCCTCCCTCTGTCTCCCTCTCTCTCTGTCTCTCTCTCCCTCTCTCTCTATCTCCCTCCCTCTCCCTGTCCCTCTGTCTCTCTCTCTCTCAGGGTGCGTGTGTCTACGTGGAACAGGCTGAACCTGCTGAGGGGCGGGGCCCTGAGCGCAGCCATGCGCCAGGCCCTGACCTTTGACCCCATCGACCCCATCCTGGCCGAGCCTCACCTCGCCGCGCTGGACAGGCGGCTCTCCGGTGTCATAGCGACCGTCAGACAGTGCGTGGAGACGCAGGGCCCGGACAACACCCTCATAGAGGACCGCATGAACCTGCCCCACCCCTAGGCTCGGAGGCCAGAGAGAGGGCCGGAGGGACAGAGGGGACGGTGCTCCCTCGTCCCGCGTGGGGACTAAGGGTTGGCGAGGGAAGGAGCGAATCCAGTGGACCGCATCGCCTAATCCCCGGGGGATGGAGGGGATTTGAGAACCTGAACCTTCTTCTTCCGGAAACGAGAGGAGAGCTGGCAGAGGGGAGGAGAGAGAGAGAGAGAGAGAGAGAGAGGAGGAGGAGGAGGAGGGCTGACTGTGATCATGTACAGGGCCGTCTCTCTCCCATACCAAAACCCTGGAGTTAGAGGAACCTGCTGGAGGAACTGACTGATCTGAACACCAGGACTCCGCTACGGTATCCACTCTACAGCTCACCTACGTGATCCTCTCAGTGGGCCAGCCCTCCTCCTCCTTTGATCCCACCTCCTCTCTTCCTCTTCCTGGAGGTGACGACAGGTGACGAAACACACACACACACACACACACACTGTGTACCGAAACTGACGCTGGTGTCCAACCCACACTTACCTTTTCGCGAGAAGGAAGCCATGCCATAGGACACTCAGGGGACAGCAGGGGTGCAGATCTGACTGCAGACCCCGAAATGCACTGGACAGGGGGGTATGAGAGACTGACGAGGACCTGGTTATGGAGCGGGCGGGGGGTACCCAGGAGGAGAGCGGGGGGAACCCAGCTGGAGTCTATTTCTAGCCACCAGACTCCACCTCAGTTCACACAGATGGTCTCAGCTCAGTCAGTGCAGATAATAGTATGATTGAATGGTTTTTCAATTGAATTTGAATTTCTATTCACTCCCTGAGCTGACTGAATTGATATGGGAATGATTCTGATTGATATGGGAATGATTCTGAGTCCTGCCAACCAGTGTGTAAATACTGAACTAACTTAAATAGCATTACTGAGATATGGAGTATAAATATAATTATAATAATAAAGACAACTAATTTAGTTGTGTGTGTGCGTGTGAGAGAAGAATGGTGCCATACTGTTGGTGGGTATGCTACTGATGTTACAGGGACTTTGGTAACTGGTGTAATGTATGGGTAACTTTAACAATAAAACATGATCTATTTAAAAAATGTCGTTAAATGTGTCCCTTGGTTATGTACTTGACAGTGTCTCTATTGCTCACACGTCAAATGACAATGCACGTTTGTCCCGTTTTCTCAACTGTCCTATTTGTATCCCCTAGAGGGAGACATTTCTACTCGTCTCTTAACAGAGAGAACGAGAGCGAGTGTGTGGGATGACGTTATGATTTGCCTGATAAAGTTACCTACCTACCTTAACCATGGAATTTACTATTCTCTGTAACTATTAGGTTACGCGGTACATTTCGAACATCGTCGCCCTGTAACTGACCTCTCACTCCCCAGAACTAAGTTGTTTGTAGGCCTGTATTGGAATTCACCTTTGTATGTAACGGTTATGAGTCCAATCACTTTTTGATCACAGCTCTCTGCCCTTATCTCCGCCTCTCACTTGACCTTCACTAAAAATGTCATATATTTGGGATCTGGCCAATCATGATGTCTGACGCTGAGGCACTCAAATCCCCTGCGCCCGTTGAGCTGGGAGCATGAGAGAGATGAGGTGAGAAAAGATACCAGTTTCACATCTCATCAAAGCGCTGTAGCGCTCACGCCTGGCTGGGGTTTGCTCCAAATTATGTTTTGAGTTGTCTGGACATGTCACATATATATATATATATATATACTTTACACATATATAGGACACTGTGATTGGAATTATAGGCTATGATTTCAGAATTATGGAACGCAATTAGGCGCATTCAAGATATCGATATTGTACAAGTAAGTAAATTGTAGGCTATTTATAGGCCTACAGTATAGCACCTTTCACAGACGGGTCACCAAGTGCTTCACAAATCAATAAATAAAAATGGCAAAAATCACAAAAACAAGGACAAAGAAACACGAAAGAACACAGGAGGCTAGACAAAGGCTAGTCTGAAAAGATGAGTCTTTCTTCGAAGGCTCGGTCACCTTTCGTCTTGAACCGGGAACAACCAACAGGCCCTGGTCAGACGTGAGAGACCAGCTTGTGATGCAGGGGTGGAGCAGGTCACAGATGTACGCAGGTGTCTGACCATGTAGAGCGCTAAAAGTGATGACAAGAACCTTCCTAAAACTTATGGGGAGCCAGTGTAAGGAGGCTAGGATGGGAGTAACGTGATATGACTTTCTGGACCTAGTCAGACACCACAGACCGGAGTTTAGCAATATTTCTAAAATGGAAAAAACTATTTCGGATCAGTGACTTAATGTGATGATCAAAGTAGACTACATCGCCTGATCAAAAATAACACCAAGATTTCTGAGCTTAGACTGTACAGTTGTTGAGAGGGTTCCCATGGAGCAACTTTGGCGGTGACATTCTCTGAGCCAATAATAGGAACCTGCATCGTCAAGCTGAAGGAAGTTGTTGGTCCAATCCTTAACAACAGTCAAACAGTCATGTCAAACAGATAGGCTAGTTTGTCAGTCGTGTCTGGTTTATTTAAATAGTAGTAGCTACTACATTCATCAAAAAGGTCCAAGGCACTCTTCGTGATTAAAAAGCTTTAATTATAGGCTAGTTCATCTTGGAACAGGATAAAATAAAACAGCCAACATGTTTCGGCCATGGGGCCTTCATCAGGGCTAGTTACTGTATGTAGTAGGCTACTACAGTTTAATATCATCATCGTAGCAGTGATGAGACATGTTTAAAATCAGTCCTAGGGGAAGCATATAAAAAGCATATCCACCACCATATCCACCATATCAGTAGCCTATCATAGCCAAAACACGACAGCGGCAACATTTGGAGTTTCAACCCGTCCCTCTCTGGGGGATGTTTAGGGAGAGTGGGCGACTAGGTAGTATCGGTTTCCTCGCAATCCTTGTCTTTTATCGGAGTGAGAACTTTCATATTTCTTATTCTCTGTCGGCACTTTTGATTCTTTCCGATCGATCACCAAACTGCGCACGCACACACATCACACACAGTCTGTAAGAGAAGTTATTTATTTATCACGGGGATTTTTTTCCCAGTCACTCCAGTCCCTCGCGTGCCCACTCGCTGTTAAAACGCCGGGGGCTCGCGCTGCGATGCACAAGCGCTGAGATGCACCCGCGCGCAATGGATGGAGACGCCGAGTCGCAGACTCCGCTGAGGTCTAGGAAGCGGACACACTACACGCGCAAACTGACTCTTGTAGCGGTCATTATAGTTCAGAGCGCTGTCGCGGCTGCTTGTTTAGCCTCATGTGGCTACATGTACTCTATTGTGAATGTGAGTATACATTATTCACTTTTTTTGGCTGCATTTGAATGTCACCTGTTGCAGATGCTTTCATGCGCACTGTCGATAGTCTACTGTGAAGTTATCAAGCAAGTGGTAGTCGAACACCTAGCTTTATGGGTAGGCCTATTTGATGCCTGCCATAGAGATGGCAGAAGAGACAGAGACAGTAGGCTAATTGTTTTGCTAAAATGTCTCACACAAATAAATAAAAAAGAGAATGTATTGCTTTACATTCAAAGACCAAGAACTCCTAAATGGTGGCTATTGTACATTGCTCCATGGTTTGTTTTAATGTGGGCTGTTATGTGGATAAACAAACCAAAACATGTAGCCTATTGCACTTTTCACGTCCATGAACGCTTATTTACAGTAAGGTCAATTGGTGAGCTCAACCTTTTAGGGGTTAAAACCTAGCAGAACGCTCATCATACAGTAGCCTAGTTAAGAAGCAGACTGCGACTCTTGACAACTTACTGAACATAATCATAACAGATACTTACAGCAATGTGGGCGTTGTGGTTATGGTGGTGCTGCTATCTGTATCATTAATTCCCCTCAGCCTAGAGACTTTCCCTGTCCTGGCCTTTCCACCGACACTTGGTGGTCTGAAAAATAACCTAGCAGAAGGCTCATCAGCATACTGTCCTCGAACCTTGTGCCCTCATTCAAATACAACACTGATCCTGGACCAACAGTTTTGTTTATTTGTCAGGGAGTGTGACAGAGAACATTGAAGAATATACCAGAATTAGCCAAGAAGGCTAGTTTTCATCTGTACTCATACATCTCTCCATGAACAGTCTAAAAAAAGAACAGGCATTTGACTTTAGATTACATAACATTGCATTAAATGCACATACACATGGTTACAGTGTCAATATATATATCAGTGGAGGCCCGTCCATTGAGGCAGGGGAGGACAGTCCTCCTCAGTTTTTGGAGAGAAGAGAGGTATTAAAATATAAATATAAGAATTTATTTATTCATAATTAATATTATCTCAGATTTGTTCATAAAGCAGGTTTTCCCTATGGATAAAAACCCATTGTTGAAATTCTAAAGCTCCAACAGTGACATCTATAGCATGCAGCTGAAGGACCCATAGATATCTATGGAAGGGAGGCTAGCCTCCCTTAGGGCGGATTCTTTTCTCTTAAATCAATGTAATGCCTTTTTTCTTGCTAATTTGTGATTGGCCAAAACGCTGAAAAATTACCGCAAGGGAGGACAGTACTCCGGCCCTGTCTGAACAGGATTCAGATATTGACATTTTGTTAGTCCAATCACATTCCAGATACTGCATTGGATACTGCATTTGCTGTGCAACGTATTCCATTGTCCAGTTGTCAAATCTTTTTGCCAACAAACTGTTTGAAAGCCAGCACACCTCAGTGTCCCCTAATATTTATTTTTTTTCATATATCGCCTAACCTCTCCAGCACCTCACCAATATCAGTTCTTTTCTCTCTTTAGAGAAGAGTACAATCCATTACAACAACTATTGCTTACAATGTTTTATTGTTGTTTTGTAATATTTTATCATGAATATGATAAATACATGCTGCATGTAGTTAAAGAAAGTGTTATTCAGTTTTTCATATGCTAAAATTGACTGTATATCCACTTTAAAGCTGATATTTCAAATAATAACTGACTGAGGGAAAGTGCCTCCTGGCGCCGCGGTTCGCCTCTCTTCCTCCTGTCCTCAGTTTTTTGAGTCACCAGCCGCCACATATATATATATATATATCACAAAAGCATAAAAATGTAGAAATCATCACAACAGCATAAAAACCACATACTGTACCATTAATAAAAGACATTGGCACAACAGTTAATAAAATTCACTCCGAGTTGAAATTATTGACTGCATTGTTGATTACTGATGAGCAGGTGATTGGAGAATGGTCTGTAGGTGGGGCACTTCCTTATGTTTTCTGATAATTTATTCCAGTCATGAGATGCTTTAACTGAAAATGCAGTCTGGCTGGAGGGGTGAGTCCCCTCATCCCTCCACTCACACTGACCACAGATCTACTCACCAACCCTAGCTACTGTATGTCCCAATGACTCATTTTACAGACCAATAAAAGCAGAACAGGACACCACCCTCAGACTGTGCACACATTCAGTTACAGTTGTTGTTTTTGTGTGTCTAGAGTCATCCACAGGAGCCAGACGCCATTTTCATACGGTTTAAATCAATCACAGTGACTGCGGACAGTGAGGGTGAGTGATCTTAATCAAGGGGTGTTACTTACAACTGGATAGTAATGCTTTGCAGCGGAAAGTGCTCCCTCTTTACTGCTTATAGAAAGTTTCATGGTCAACTGTCCTACCTGTCCCCACCTCATTGTTCCCCGTCTCCCCCATTCCCCTTCTGCGTCTCTCCAGATCCATCTGCTGCACTGGGGAAGTTAAATAGCGATGCCAGCCATAAAGTGGTTCTGACAAACAGCTCAATCTCCATCTGCTGTACCGGGCCCTACATCTGGAGCATGATGGTGTGCTGTAACAGTACCAGTAAGGCGGGCAGCGGGAGGCTGAATATGTATGTGAACAATCAGGTTCATGCCAGCGTCCCTCTGCAGGTCACTCAGGATAACTGTACAGACCATACCTGTAAAGACCATACCTGTAAAGACCATACCTGTAAAGGGTACTTTAAGACGGTGTACCTCAAGAAGGGAGACAATGCCAAACTGTACTTCAACTCCTCAGAGATTATCTCCTCAGAGATGATCGAGATCAATATTGTGGGAGGACTCCACTATCAGCTGGGGAGTGTGTGTCGCTTCTAGAGAACTGAGATTTAGAAATCTGGGCTCGGTACACGGCATGACGCACAGTACTGTGGCTACTGGGCCTGTTCTGACCCCTCGAACAACACCCGTCAGTCTCCCATACTCAGGGATGCTCAGAACAACACACACACACTTCAATCTGTCAGTAACAACAAAGCCATGTCAATCCCATGTCGCACTGTATGCCGTGTTCATGCTCAGGGCTGGAGCTGGTGATCAGCTGGAATCTACACAGTCATGTAGACAGAGAATCTGCAGGTCAGAGTGAGGCTAGAGGCTGATGGCGTTTAGCCTTTTGATTGTAGTTCAGCTGATCCACTTTAGGAGCTGAGTAATCAGGAAAACCCTAGTCACAACGCCCCTGTTTGTGTTGTTTATGTTCTGTATGTTTTCTGTGTGTGTGTGTGTGTGTGTGTGTGTGTGTTGAACTCCTTTGAATACTTGACATGACTGCTGTGTATTTAAACTGACTTTGACCATCTCTGTAATGTCAGTAATGTTAATATTTATCTCAGGTAAGGGCGTGTGGGATATAGCAAAAGTATGCTTTCTATGAAGCGAAATCCTGTAATCATGTAAAAAAACTTATAGTGAATGTATAAAGAATGCAGACTGTTTATTCTTGTGTGCGTGGCTGTAAGCCAGCGCACCTGGTATGTTTGTGTTTGTCAGTATTTGTCCGGTTATCACTCCCTCCCTCCCTCCCTCCCTCCCTCCCTCCATATAATGCATTTCTCTGTTGGCACCACAAGAGGCTGTAGTCCCAGCACACCACAATAAAGAAGAACACCAAAATCAACCTGCCAATCTCCACTGCACAAGTAGAGTAGGGTGAAAGCAATGGACTCCCACGTGGGAGACTAGGGTTCAAGGCTCTGGTGGGTATGATTTTATAGGACTATACCCCAAACGTTCATCCTTTCACTCCAACCTTTACCCCTTGCCTTATACTGTAGGTCAGATCCTGTCCCAACCTCAACCCTTATTCTAACCCCAACCAACACTAGACTGTAAGCCAGCGCACCTAGTATAGCGTTTGTCTGGTTGTCACTCCCTCCCTCACTCCCTCCCTCTCTCACTCCATTGAATGTTGACCTGCATTTCTCTGTTGGGGACGATTTTGGGAAACCATACCCACACCCTCTGCTAGCCTGTGGGTTTATTCCTACGTTTACTTTCGGCCTTTCCATCCCTCTCCCTCCCTCCTTTCACTCTCCTTTCCCCTTTTTTTTGGAAGTACGGGAGAGATTCCATAAGAACAAAAACACTATGACATCCCGCACTTGCAAGTTCCTCAGTAGTGTAGTGGATTAAGTGTCTGATTCCCATGTGGGAGATCAGGGTTTGATCCCTGGTTGAGGTCTGATCTGTTTGATTCCTAACTTTAGCCACGGCCTTTCTTCCTCTCCTCTCTGCCCCCTTTTTTCAGACGGACGGGAGAGATCCCATGGGAACAAAACGTTTATTTTTTATTTTTAAGGAAATGTACAGTCTGTTTTGCAGATTAATTAACTGTGTCAAACTGATTGCAGAAACTGGGTGACCAATTAAGTGACCAATTACAAGTCCCATTGATATACTAGACGTGTGCTTACTGTTATGTTTCTCTGTGTATGCAACTGTGTGTTTTGTTTTCTGCTTCACCTGTTCTCGGTCCCACTCTCAGATTCCTAAGTGGGTCCAGTTATAATTAATATAATTCAAAGCATTTTAATAAATATGAGCATTGTGATTTGTCATTTGTGTTTGTCACTGGATGTTATAGAAGTTATGTAAAAATTTGGTAACCTGGTGGTCCTATGTCAGTTATTGAATTTATGTGCAGTAATTGAACATTTGAAATACTCCTGTTTTGAAATTATACCTACAGTATAGGTGTCTCAGTAATTACCCATTATATATTAGGCTATACTTTGCATGTATTTACCAGGTAAATGTTTAGCAATTGGGGGACTATAAAAGGAAGGGTTACCAAATAAATGTTCAGAGTAAGTTAATTTAGCAATAGAAATCCATAAGCCTAGGGCCAATGGGCCTAGGATATAGACAATAAACTACCGGTTGGTGGTGGAGCAATAGCGGGAGCATTTCGGTTTACTAGCAGACGGCTGTCCCTGACGCTAATAATCCGCTAGCGGTCCGCTTGCTATTCGATGTGCAAATGGCCAGGAACCCGCCAGCGGATTCGGCCGGAGGTCCACCAGCTCGTCCATCGGGGACCCGCTGTAGGTCCGCTAGTATTGTGTTATATTCCGCTCGACGTCCGCCAACTCGTCCATCGGGGACCTGCTTTAGGTCCACTAGCCTTGTGTTATCTGGGTTTATCCCTTACCTTTGTCCAGAAACAGAAGTTGAACCAATTGCAGCAAAATAGCTAACGTTACAGGAATCATCAGTGTAACTGCTTTAGCCACTGACTGCTACCATTAATGTTATGGAAGCTGCTGCTAGTTGTTGTGAGCTCATGAGCTAACTGGCTATCCCACTCTTATTGTGCTGGATTAGCATTGGAAGCATTGGAACTGATGTGTCCAGATGACAAGACCTATCTTAATTTATCAGACATGATTTCATGTCATTTCAATTCACTGCTTTTTCAGTGGCATGACTAGCTTCTGACCTACCAGTCCTGAGCAGAAACAAGCCAGCCACGCACATGAGCCAGGCTGGACCTGGCCTGGTTCATCTGTGGTATTGTATATTGATATCTAGACTACAGTTAGTTGACAGAAATGTTTCATGAAAATTGCTTTTGCCATGTTTTTTTTTGCCAAATTTAAACGGTATGGAATGGGTGATATTGTATCTATCCCAGGGTAAGTAAATATTATTTGTTGTTGAATTATTGACAATTTTGTCAATAGTGTTTATTTAGATTTCAATTACTATAAACCTTTTAAATAGAGGTATTTTATTGATATCAGTTGTTATCCAGGGAATGTCCAGTATTTACTACTCTTATTATCCCTGTCTACTTTATTGTAAGTACTGTAAGATAAGTACAGTATCAGTTCCCGCACACACTCTCACTCTCTCCTTTTTCTTATCTCCCTAACTTCTCCTGCATCTCTCTCTCTCTCTCTCTCTCTCTCTCTCTCTCTCTCTCTCTCTCATATACACACACACACGCACACACAGATTTCGTCATCACTAGCAGAGGTGTGTAAAGCGCTAAAAGTGAAAGTGTAGTAGTGGAGAGAATCTAATCCTTTATGACCCACCAAGTAACAATGCCCTACCCAACAGCTGTCCTGGCACATACTCACACACACAAGTCTGGATTACACTAATGTGTATTTGTACGCTACGTATTGGAACCGCGAAAACAAACAGCGATTACACAGGCGTTTTGGGCTCTAGCCTGAATACGCCGCTTGCTGCATATTCCAAGGTCTGCAGGTTCAAGGGTCATTTTCGCTGGGGTAGTGTAATTGCTATAGGCGCAAACAGAGGAAAATTTATGATTTTTTCAGTGAATACTCATTAGTGCTATCCAGGCTTTACAGTACACTCTTAGATACTGTAGAGGGATTTGCCCTACATGGTACAAATGTAATGAATGTACCCTCAAAGGTATGGCTTTTAAGGTACTCATATTAAGTACTTTTACATTGTCTAAAATAAATGCCGAAAAATATTTCTGCTTGTTTTTGCCTGAATAGAAAGGCTGCTTTTGCCAGGAGTTGGTCCCCCTTTTGCAGCTGTAACAGCTTCCACTCTTCTGGGAAGACTTTCTACAAGATTTTGGAGTGTGTCTGTGGGAATTTTTACCCATTCATCCAGAAGAGCATTTGTGAAGTCAGACAGATATTGGACAAGAGGGCCTTACATCACCAAGCGCAATGCCAAGTGTCAGATGGAGTGGAGTAAAGCCTGCCGCCACTGGACTCTAGAGCAGTGGAAATGTGTTCTGTGGAGTGACGAATCACGCTTCTCTATCTGGCAGTCTGATGGACGAGTCTGGGTTTGGCGAATGCCAGGAGAACGTTACCTGCTTGACTGCATTGTGCCAACTGTAAAATTTGGTGGAGGAGGGATAATGGTCTGGGGTTGTTTTTATGGGGTTGGCCTTAATTCCATTGAAGAGAAATATTAATGCTTCAGCTTACCCAGATAATTCTATGCCTCCAACTTTGTGGGAATAGTTTTAGTTATAGTTGCAAAAGTTCCATATTAATGCTTATGAATTTAGAATGGGATGTCATAAAGGCTCCTGTAGGTGTAATGTGTAGGTGTCCCAATACTTTTGTCCATATAGTGTATCCATCCATCCATCCATCCATCCATCCATCCATCCATCCATCCATCCATCCATCCATCCATCAATCAAATATCAGTGAATATCAGTAAACTGCGGGGCTGCACATGCAGTGTAGGCTATAGAAAGCATTACCCACAACACCAGGGCAGATAAATTAACGGAATCATTTAAAATTCACCATTCAAATCATCACATCCGGCGTACACCACAAACTGAAACCAACAATTTTTCTTTCATGCCAGAAATGAATGTACCTTTTGATCTGACTGTAGACAAGAATTAGCTTTAGGATTTATGCCCGTTCAAAGGCACTTGTGACAAAGTTGCATCTATCTGGGGTCCTTGATGTGTCTGAAGTTGAATTAGTGATACTGTAGGAAACAGACAGTTTTGTTTGAATAGTATTCCGAGTAGAAGACCTTGTGTTTTAGTGAGCAATATTAAAAGCCTTTATTCTGAAATTCTGGAAGTATAATTGTGTTCTGGAAGTATAATTAGTGATTCAATGATTGGAAACAGACAATTCCCTTTAAATAATATGCTGAATATGATACCTTGTTAATCTGTATGAGACGTCAAGGCTTCCACAGTGATAACCTCCTCAGTGAGACATGAAAGACGGTGAAGACTGTGGTGGCTCGATTCGGTTGACCTGTGATGTTTGGACTCACAAAAGACTATTATCACACTTCAGATTGAATTCACCAGTAGCCTACCACAGGGTTCCCCACGTAGGAGTCAACACAACCACACAACCTTGTCAAATGAGGACGAGAAATACAACAGAATAGAATAAAAGAACTTACTTTAATACCTTACAATTGCAGCAAAGGGACGGTTACACAGAGACAAAGGTGTGTCTGAGCAAGCGCAGCTCCTCAAGTGACGGGACAGCATATATATATGCTAGGCTAGGCTAGGTTATGCTATGGCTAGCCTACGATGCTATGCTATGCTATTCCACACCGCGTGACTACATGTATGAGTACCTGATTGGTTGAAACTGCTATCTAAGGTCTGTCCAATGGGCTCACTACCTTCGGTTTCCATTCGGCCGAGGTGGATAAGGATGTTCTGTTAATTACATTTTACTGCAACACAGACAGGCTTTTCATTGTTGAAAGGTGTCCTTGGCAGTCAACTTATCTGCTACTTGAACATAGATAATAACAACTTTTCATGCGTACTGTATTCTGGAAAAGTACAGACTGCTGACATTCAGTATTGAAGCTTAACTAGGCTTAAAAAGGCAGGCCTTATATTAAACAACTATAATAGCACTTAATCAAAAATACCTTTCACATTTCCCCCCTTTGATCCATACTATGGATCACTCTACTGTTAACATTACTGGTGAATGATGCTAAGCTAAGCTATCAGAATGGGGAATAACAGAGTACTTGAAAACACATCTAAATAGCCCAGTGACTTTAAAACAGAGTATAAAACATAATAGAACATAGTTACTGTACTGTACAATCAGTACAATCATAAAACAGTTCAAAATGTCAGTTATGGCATGAGCCTTTAATAGTGAAATTTACAACAGTATTATTGCTTTTTAGGTTGACCCTGTTGGTCAGTTTACTCAGCTTCTTGGTGATTTGGTCTTCAGGACTCCAAAAGTCCTCTCCGGGGCTCAACCTTTAGGTGACTGCCAGCTGGTCTGTCACTGTAGGGAGGTGGTTGTAGCTCGACTAGCAAGGGCCACGGCTCACGTGTCTACCCGAGTTAGGAGGTTCCTGTGTGGGGTGTGTTTGTTATCAGTGTCTGGGAATGTGTGTAGGTGCTCAGTAGCTCGACCAGCAGGGGCCACGGCTCTCGTGTCTACCCGAGCTAGGAGGTTCCAGGGTGTGGTGTATGTTGTTATCAGTGTCTGGGAATGTGTGTAGGTGCTCAGTAGCTCGACCAGCAGGGGCCACGGCTCTCGTGTCTACCCGAGCTAGGAGGTTCCAGGGTGTGGTGTATGTTGGTTATCAGTGTCTGGAAATGTGTGTGTGTGCTCAGATCTTGCCTGTTTACTGGTGAGTCACTCCGGGGTTAGCCTCATGATATCTCTGGATGTCCCACGCCTTCTGCTGGGCTGGGGACAGGGAGGCTTCTTCATCCTGCAGCAGGACCATTTCGGTGGCGTCTCCTCCCAGGGTGGCTCTGGTTGCTTTGGTGATGAAACACTTGCAGATAGGGATGCCACAGAACACTAGTATTCCAATTAGAACCAGGAAACTCACGATCATGTAGACTGCTTTCCCCGCCCAGCCAGAGAAGAACTCGGTCAGCCAATGCAGATCTCCTCCGGTGGGGGTAACCTGGCTCAAAACCTGTTCAATCATGGTGGCGCTATGTTTGAGATAGTTAGTGACATTGTCTTTGGCGTCTGGGATAAAGAAGCAACAACTTATGCCTAACATTTTGCATACTCCACCTTCCCTGGCGGTGATTAGATCGAGGGCTTCACGGTTCTCCAGGAGAGCTTCCCTCATGGCGGATACTTCGGCTGTCAGTTGGGACATGGCTGAATTGATATCTCGGGTGGCATTGGCTAGACACTCGTCATCCCAGGCGAGGCGGTTGATTTTCTCGAGGCTCCAAACGGCCGGGATAGCTGCAGTGAAGCCAAATGACGCAGCGACCCCTAGACCCGCCTCTTCGGCTTGAGAGGTCCAGGGATTGCGAAAATTAAGATTGGGGTGTTGAGATTGTGGGCCTACCTCACGTTTGTCTCGGTGTCCGACGGCAGTGGTGGAGAGTTCTGGGCCAGTTGGATTGGCTGGATGGATGTTACTTTTGGGTGTCAGGAGTCCTGGGTAGCAGCATCCCCTCCAGGTTCCTGCTGGTCCTAGGGTGTATCTGTGTCTTTCTCCACAAACCCACCCATACGCCAGCATGCTTTTAGGAGTGGATATAAGTCCCCAAGGACAGGTTACATTGTGTGTGACATTCCGATAGGTTACCGTGCAGTTGGGGTTGTGGGCGTCAACATGGACGTTGGTGGCGCACTGAGACCATCCCAACAGTGGTGCTTTGGGGTCGTGTTGGCAGAGACATACTGGTGCGTTTTTCCGGATCACTCGGCGGCGTCTCCGGACGTCGGATGTTGGCTCGTTCTGGTGCTGACAGGTTACTGGAGGCGGGCTGGTTGCGTTGTTCCTGATCATTTGGTCAATTGAGAGAAAACTTAGAATGTCAAATGGTGTAGTGCAATTACCAGTGTTGGTGAAGTTCACATCTTTGCTGCTGATGCCCTCGAAGGAGTCCGTCCTGACTCCCTCGTGGCACACCCAGCAGGGTCCGTTGTGGACTTGACTGATGAGGACAGCTCGGGCGCAGGCCATGTTTCCTCCGCAGCGGCGAAGGGCATTCCTGGCCTCCTGAGTGGGTCCATGGTGGTCTGTACCTACTAGGGGATCATGATTACTGGAGAGAAATTCGGCCTCCTCCTCTCCGTTTGTCACCTGTATGTTTACACTGTTTTTCCCTGCTTGTGCGGCCTGATTGATTTTCCCGATGGCCGTGGTGGGTCGAGGTTTTACTATGAGTTGGAATCGCTCCATGGGGTCTTCTCCCCATATGTCTACCCCCGCCTGATAAGCCCCTCCATCGCCCAGTCTTGGGGTCAGGGTCCAGGTAACGCAATTATCCGTCTGGCTGATCTCTCCTCTCGTAGACCCGCCTCGGAATTTTACCTGCGGAACATCTGCATAGTGCATGCCTCTCCGGTAGGATTCGCTACATTGTCGGGACCCTACTCCGTCGATCGTCCCTGTTGACCGGAACACATCACACTTAAAGTTGCATGGTTCCTCCTCACAATGGAATATTTGTCTGGCCTCAGCACCGGTGTCGAGGAATGACAGAGCGGTAAATAGTATGGCGGTGGCAACAATGAGCTTACTTTCGTTCATATTGGGCTAGGTGAGCGGGTGGCTTTTCGCTCTCTCTGGGGTCTCCTAGGTGCTGGGGTCGGCTCCTCCTCCTCTTCTGGGATCTCCTCGGGGTCCGCGGGCTTTGGGACTGGTTGTTTTTCCTTGACAGGGGAAAGACTGGGAACAGAAGGAATGTCAATTTGTGGGGTGTCGGGTCCCCCCTTTGTGGGTGACTCTGGCTCACACGATGGGAAGTCTCTGGTGGTTTCCTCTGGGATGTCGTCCCCTCTCCAACGCTTCACATGTGCTGTGTGTACCCAGGTTGGTCTCTCGTTCACTCGGACGGCTGTTGGGGTGGCGAGGATTACCTCGTATGGGCCTCTCCA
This sequence comes from Borostomias antarcticus, assembly GCF_949987555.1. NCBI lineage: Eukaryota > Metazoa > Chordata > Actinopteri > Stomiiformes > Stomiidae > Borostomias > Borostomias antarcticus. Next base: position 11,547,277 of record NC_140243.1, on the reverse strand, counting down.
CCGTGGGTCGGTCCACTTAGTGCGGCCGAACGCTAGGATGAGCACAAAGGATCCTGGGCTGATGGGGTTGTTTGGTTCTGGTGCTGGGTCGTATGCCTGGGCTGTGAGAGTGGATCTGATGACAGAGAATTGTTTAGACAGACATACAGCGAATTCACATGCATTGGGTGGTGGTACCAGGTCCGCTGGTGGGTCCGCTCCTGTGTATGGGGGACGGCCAAACATGCATTCAAAAGGTGTCAGAGGTGTCCCTGACCTTGGCGTGGTTCTCATGGACAGCAGAGCGAGGGGCAGGCACTTGACCCAATTCTGACCGGTTTCAGACATGAGTTTGGCGAGCCTGCTCTTGAGGGTTCCATTGGATCTTTCTACCTGTCCTGCCGACTGTGGGTGATAGCTACAGTGTGTTTTGAGCTCTATTCCCAACAGTTGTGTGGCGTGTGCCAGTATCTCACTGACAAACGGGCTGCCGTTGTCTGAGGAGATTTTCTTGGGTAAGCCAAATGTGGGGAACCAACCTCTGCACAGTGCCTCAGCCACTCCTCGTGCTGTCTCCCGTTTCATTGGGTAAGCCTCCACCCACTTACTGTACATGTCCACGACCACCAACGCCACGTTCTTGCCGGCTGCAGGAGTAAGGTGCACAAAATCAAGCATTAAATGAGCTCCTACACCCTGGGCTAGACCCCCATGGTGTCCTGGTGTGTTTTTGAGGCCCCTAGATACATTGTATCGGGCACATGTGATGCAACATTGACAAATTTTCTCTGCTGTTTGTGTGATGCTTGGGCAGTACCATGATCGGGTAAGGATCTGACTAATCCCCCCTTTACTCACGTGACCACGTCCGTGAGCAACGTGACAGTAATATGTGTAATGTTTTCTCGGCATGCGCGGTCTACCGTCTGCTGCCCTCCAGATACCGTCTGTTTTCGTGCAGCCCTCTTCCTCCCATAGGGAGGCTTCCACAGGGCCCAGATCAGTCCTATACATTCTCCTAAGCACACTCGATCCTGCAGCCACCAAACAGTTCTGTCCCTCAACTGGATCCTCCTCCGTCAGCTCCTCTGGTTCCTGTGAGAGAAAGCAAGTGTCACAATTGGAGAGAGAGTTAGGATTAGCTGTCAGGTGGTAACCAGCCGCTCGCTTGGCCTCCTCATCGGCCCGCTGGTTGCCCTTTGATGCTGTGTCTGTTGCATTGGTGTGTGCTATGACCTTGACTACCGCCAGCTGCGAGGGTAGCAGCATAGCTGCGAGTAGGCCGTCAATCAGTTCCCTATTCTTGATGTTGGTGCCTGCTGATGTTTTGTAACCCCTTTTGGCCCATAGGGCGCCGAAACTGTGTCCCACTCCCCATGCGTACTTGCTATCAGTGAAAATGGTGACCTTGTTACCACGTGATGCCTCACACGCCTGGGTGAGGGCCCACAACTCTGCCTGTTGTGCCGACCAAGTGTCCTGTAGCCTGCCACTGGTCACTACCTCTGTGTCGGAAACAACTGCAAAACCCACATGTTTGTGACCTGTATTGGGATCAATGGAAGCAGAACCATCACAGTAAAGTGCACGCGCGCCCTCCAGGGGCACGTCCTTCAAATCTGCCCTTGGTTTGCACTCTTCGTCGACTCGTCCCACGCAGTCGTGCTCCACCTCCGCCAGGTCGACATCTGGGAGAAGGGTTGCAGGGTTAAGTGTGGTACAGCGGACAACTGACACGTTGGACTGACTCAAGAGAGAACTTTCGTACCGCTGAACACGGGCAGTACTAAGACAGCCTTGCTCCGAAGAGTTAAGGATCGCCGCCACCGCATGTGGGGCCTGAATGACAACTTTACAGTATCCTACAATCGGAGCACACTTTACCAGAGCGATGTCGCACGCCACCACGGCCCTCGTGCACCCAGGGAGCCCCAGCTCGACAGCAGAGAACGCCTGTGAGAAGTAAGCGATTGGTCGGTGTCTTCCCCCATACCTCTGGGTCAGCACACACCTCACATACTTACCGCTCCCATCGACGAACAGGTCGTACTGCTTGGTGGGGTCCTGGTACCCAAGACACGGTGCGGTGGTGAGCGCGGACCTTAGCTCCTCCCAAGCCGACTCCATCTCCGTGCTCTAAATCACCTTTTCTCCTGGTTTAAGGGAGAGAAACGGGGTGCGCAGTGATTTGTCTAACCTGCTGCATTCAGGAATGAAGGTACGACAATAACCTACCATCCCAAGAAAAGAGAGAACTTCCTTCTTGGTCCCTGGTCTTTTCATGGCCAGGATTGCTGTGACCCGGCTTGGTGTAATGCGCTTACCTTCGGCCGTGAGTGTGTGGCCTAAGAACGTGACCTGTTGTGTCACAAGCTGGGCTTTCTTCCTGGATGCCTTGTGGCCTCCCGCCGCCAGCAGGCGTAGGAGCCTCTCGGTCCCTTCCAGACAGCCTTCTCTGGTGGGACAAGCAAGAAGTATGTCATCAACATACTGAATGAGCACCCCACCAGCCGGTGGGACATACTCACGAAGGTCGTTGGATAGAGCAGCGTTGTAGATTGTAGGGGAATTCGTCCATCCCTGGGGACAGCGTGTCCAGGTGTAGCATCGCCCGTTGAAAGTGAATGCGAACCAGTGCTGTGATTTGGGGTCGACTGGTACAGAAAAGAAAGCATTTGCAAGATCAACAACAGTGTACCATTTGCAGTCCGGTGTTAGTGGTTCAAAAATTGTGTTAGGGTCTGGTACCAATGGAGCGAGCTTCAAACATACCTCATTCACGGCCCTGAGATCCTGCACAAACCTCCACTCTGGTGGCTGACCTGCTTCCTGGTGCTTTTTTACTGGGAAGATGGGTGTATTAACAGGGCTTCCTTGTGGTAGGTCTACAATCACCCCCGCTTTTAACAACTCTTCCAGCACCGGCCTTACCCCTTCTTCTGCCTCCTTTGAGATGGGGTACTGCTTTACCTGCACTCCGGGCGCCTGGGCCCCTCCGTCTCTGTTGAATACCACCACTGGGGTGGCTGACCTAACTTTCCCTACATCATACTTCCCTGATGCCCAGATGCAGTGGGGTAGCCTAGCTAACATTTCCCCTACATCGGCTGGTTCCTCCTCGGTCATCAGGTACTGTGGATCAAAAATTGCCATTACATCTCGGTTCATGGTCAACATCATGGGTTCAAACAGTTTCAATCTATATACAAGTTCACCATACATCAACAGGGAGGTTACCTCACCGAACTGAGTGTAACCCTCCTTTTCATGTTTACCCCTTCTCCACAGCCGTTCACAGGCCCCTGTGAAGCCTCCTAGGCTAACCCATGCATCCGTCCGCCCTTTGGTGAGAGAAACATGGGGCACCCCCTCCTGGACGGCGGCCACATAGTCGTGTGCCTCGGCGTCTCCTAGGGTGACTCCTGCTGTGGTGATAGAGTTGCTGAAATAGATGCTGTTAATCCTGCCTGTGCCTAGCTTGGGACCTGCTCCATCTACATCCCTTACCCATTCTTCAACTTCCTCTTTGCTTGCTGTAACCTGCATCGTAACATGGGGTGTTTGTACAGTGCAAATAGGTGGATCTACAGTCATGTCCTCCCTAAAATTATTAACCATATGTGCCAGTAAGTCCCCATCCTCCTCTGCTAACTCCAGGACCAGAGCAAACCGGTCCTGTTCATCTAGCATGAGCCTGAACTCTGTGTCTGTGTCTGGGTGTGGTATGTGTGCTTTGACTCCGGCATCTGTAACTACTAAATTTAGGTTGAGTTTACACATGATGTCCCTGGCCAGCAAATTCATGGGACACCCTTTGCTAAAGATAAATGAATGCTCAAAATCAATTGATGCTGAATCAGTGTGAAACGTGCATTTTATTGGTACAGTGAGTGGTTCAGTTGTGGAGGCCCCAGACGCGCTTCTAGTGGTTCTGGTATCTCCCGACAGTGTAGGTCTGAAATTACATTGGTTAGCACATAACACAGAAGTGGTAGCACCGGAGTCAACAAGAAACATTATGTCCTGACCTTCGATTGTCAAAAGAACAGTGGGCAATCGTCTGTGTGCTCCCTCAATCATAATGTATACTCCCTCATTGTGTTGTGTGTCAGTGCTAGATGTACCTTCAGCCTTATCGGAAAAGGGAGGGACGGTCGACTCGTGCCAATCATCAAAGACTCCCTCCCTGGCCTCCTCGCCCCATCATGCGAGGTCATTGCGGTTGGCTGGTTTCCAGGTGCCTCCTGATCCTCCGGTTCCTTGGTTCTGCCTTGGACGGTCCTGTTTGTACTGTAACACATCGTTATGAACCTGAAACGGCCCTCTCCCTGCTCTACCTGTGTCTCCTTCGCGGTTCTGGTGCCTCCTCCTCCACTCCCTCTGCTGCTCCGTCTCTGGATATGGACAGTCCCGAATCATGTGGCCCTCCTCCTTACAGTTAAAGCACCTCATTGGTCCGTACTGGCCTCTCGGTGGCCCGCTCCTGGTCCGCTCCTTCCCCTGCACCGTTGGCTGCTGGCGTGGCTCCCTGGGCGGGTCGTGGAGCCTGGCGTGAGCATCAGACATAACCATAGTTAGTGCAGTGTTCAGACTTGCCTTGTTTTTGGCCTCCTTCTTTTTCTCCTGCTCAACAGCCTCGGCATCCTTCGCGTTCTGCTGCTTCTCGGCGTGTCTGGCGTGGATGATGAGGTCGTTGGCGGTGGGGTTGTCATCATAGCCAATCCAGGTCTGGGTCACCCGCTGTGAGAGGGCGGGCTTCATCCCCTTTAGGGCCATGCCCACGAGCGTGGATCCATACCCCTCCATTTGGTCGTTCATACGGAAGTGATCAGCGATGCTCTTCTTCAGCCTCTCAATGTAGGTCGTCACCGGCTCCTCGGCTTCCTGTACACAATTTGTTACCTTTGTTGGGTCTCGGCTGACGGGCCAGATGAGAACCAGGTTCTGGCGGAGGTCCCTCAGGAGCTGGTGCATTTGGTAGTTGGCCGCGCTGGTTCCTGGGGCTTCGACCCAGTTGGTGCCTGGCTGTACGACCCGGAACACCCGGCGGTTCAGCCGGTCCCACAGCTCCCCTGGTCCAGCGGTTTTGTAGATGATGCGCACGAGGTCCTGGATAGTGAGGAGGCAATCACTAGAAAGTCTGGTTAGTTGTCTGGCATACCCTTCAGAATCTATCTTTAGTGGGGGTAGTTGAAGTATCATATCTTGAATGTCACTGGGAGACATAGCTCGGTGGACCAAACTCATTGTTCCGTTAGCATTTGGTAGCTCGATCATCGGGAACTGGCCCTCCTCCTCCTCCTCTTCTTCCACGGCTGACACGGATGCTCCGAACCCGGTGTCGGAGTCTTCAGGGCCGCCGCAGGCACCCCCTGAGTGGGGTGTGGACGCAGCCTGTGGGGCCCTTGGGGCGGGTGTCTGTGGCGCTGGAGAGAGGTTATGAGATGTCATTAATTTGTTAAAATTGTCCTCAGATAGTTTACTTTTTTTTATGTAGTTGGTGATGAGTTTGATGGCTGCCTCATCGGTGGATATTGAGGGCGGCCCTGATTGTAGCGGTTCCCCGGCCTGGTACGCCCCCTGCTGGTAGGCGGGTGGAGATGACTGTTGCGGAGCTGCTGGCTGCAGCGGGGCTGGTGCCTGAACGGAGAGAGAGAGATTGGGGTATAGAGGGGGCACTGATGTGCGGTTGGCTGGTCTCTGCTGTGGAGGTGGCTGCAGCGGATTTTTCTGCAGCGGCGCTGGTGCGGCGAACGGGCTATATTCATCGTCTCTGCGAGCCTGATCAGTTAGAAACGACACGACCGTATCTCCCCCCTGACTGGAAAAAAGTGTTAATTCACATCCCTTTTGACGGTTCTCAGCCTCTTTTTCCCAGAGACCGAGAACCGCACAAACATCGCTCTCTAACTTAAATTTTTTCCTTTCCTCCTCTGTCATATGTTCCACTTTATCCTTCACTCCTCTTATCACACACATTGCAAATGTGCCGTTAGCGTTCGGCTTAAGAAGTGGATGCGTGAAAGGGTGATCAATCCAACGGAGTTTCACTCAGACGGGCAGATCAGCTGGAATCCCCACTTCTGACACCAGTGAAATGTGGTGGCTCGATTCGGTTGACCTGTGATGTTTGGACTCACAAAAGACTATTATCACACTTCAGATTGAATTCACCAGTAGCCTACCACAGGGTTCCCCACGTAGGAGTCAACACAACCACACAACCTTGTCAAATGAGGACGAGAAATACAACAGAATAGAATAAAAGAACTTACTTTAATACCTTACAATTGCAGCAAAGGGACGGTTACACAGAGACAAAGGTGTGTCTGAGCAAGCGCAGCTCCTCAAGTGACGGGACAGCATATATATATGCTAGGCTAGGCTAGGTTATGCTATGGCTAGCCTACGATGCTATGCTATGCTATTCCACACCGCGTGACTACATGTATGAGTACCTGATTGGTTGAAACTGCTATCTAAGGTCTGTCCAATGGGCTCACTACCTTCGGTTTCCATTCGGCCGAGGTGGATAAGGATGTTCTGTTAATTACATTTTACTGCAACACAGACAGGCTTTTCATTGTTGAAAGGTGTCCTTGGCAGTCAACTTATCTGCTACTTGAACATAGATAATAACAACTTTTCATGCGTACTGTATTCTGGAAAAGTACAGACTGCTGACATTCAGTATTGAAGCTTAACTAGGCTTAAAAAGGCAGGCCTTATATTAAACAACTATAATAGCACTTAATCAAAAATACCTTTCACAAGACGCAGAAGGAAATTACATGGCGGCTGGCTTGACTGATTTCTGAAGTGGTGGCTGGCTTGACTGATTTCTGAAGTGGTGGCTGGCTTGACTGCAGTGCGAGGGCGAACTTGTTGGTGTTTATAAATACGGAAAAATGCCAAACTCTGCTACACTGAATCAAATAAAAATGTGCTGATAACATCCTTAAAGGATAAGTTCACTATTTTGGACTTTAAAGGGTTCCACATATGCTAAACTCAATCGAAAATGTATTTTTCACCCTCATTTCGGTTTTTGAGAGTCTTACTGATATACCCAGTCCCAATTCCTAACACTCGCTGCTCTCTCTGTATTGCCCGTGAGCGCTTTCCCCCCCTCCCCCCTCCTATCAATTGCTTCATTTTCCGGAAGTGGGGGCCCTGACGTCACGTTTTTTGAGAATTTGCATACTTCGCCCCTGATTAGCATATTTAGCTTGTTGCGTAGGCCACCTTATCATTTACCTAGCCTCGCGTCTCCAGTCTCTCCTACGAGGATGGACATTAAATTTGGTAAACAGTGCCATGTCCTTGGCTGTTCTCTAACAAACAAGCCTCTCCACTCCCTCCCACGCGATGAAAGAAAGGATAAGTGGTTGAATTTTATTTATAATTGTAATATTCCCGAAACCCTTCCTAAATCAGTCTTAGTGTGCGCTGCGCACTTTACTCGCGAATCGTTCATAAATCTCGGCCAGTTTGAACAAGGACTTGCAAAGTTCCTGCTTCTAAGGAACGATGCTATACCAACTGTTCGTGAAGACGCTGAAACTGTAAGTACAAAAATACCAAACTCCACGAGTTGTGCTTTGTGTGTGTGGATGGTGGCTGTTGTAGCCGGCACGCTAACGTTAGTATTATTCTAACAGGCACTTAGATTGTTTACAGTTGGCTCGCCTATTTGCTATTTTGGTAATAACGTTAGGCCTATGTGACTGCTATTTTAGCCTCCTGGTTTAACTAAAAAGGCTCGGGTACATTAGCCAACAAGTTGCTGGTAAGCTATAGACCTTTTTCTGTGCAACGTCATCATCCTGTTTCGAAATTGCACACGCATCGCTGTAATGACACCTGTCAATAGAATCGATGCATTTGATTGATGCACCTGGTGGCAACCCTAACCCTAACGGCGGGTGGTTGTCGTTTTCTGGATCGCTAGGCGGGTCAAAATCGTAAGGAACCAAATTAGCTGCCATCTTTTCAAAACAGCAAAGTGGGCGGTAACATTACCTGGCGGGAACTAATTTAAATAAATAATAAAAAAATACTCTGAATCAAGTCAATTCAGCCTGGAGGTGTGGGGGGGGGATACTAAAATAGCCCTGATAAATAAATACATGTTTATTCAGACTAAAAGACATTATAGAGCACATTTTCGGGACCAAAGGTAGAGATAGAAGGTAGGTTAAATTAGCATATGTGGAACCCTTTAAGGCCTATTCTAGGTCTACATTAACCTGATACAGGGACAATAATTTCCCTGACCGCCACAGTATTGAGCTAGCAGTATGTAGCCTACAGTGTCGTTATGGTTGATGTTAAGGTAAGCAAATGTAACATTACAGTAGGTAATGTTAGCTAAATTATTCAATGTTGACCCACTTACCCTCTAGATCTTTTCAAAGGACTTCCTAAAATAACATTTTATGATCATTTATAGCAAGTTGGTTGCTAAAAACAGGGAGCTATAGGCTAATAGTTGTCACTGACGTAAATAAACATCGATCAATGAATGTCGAATAAACTAGCAAATCAGAGAGAGAGAGTAGGGCGGGTCTTCCTGTGGTGACGTGATTTCTGCCGAGTTCACCGGAGCCATGAACAGTGAGCAACTTTCATTGAAATGAATAGGCGGCCATCATTCTCCAGTTATATTATAGCTCCGTGATGTTATAGAGCAAGAGCAAGAATCTGGAAGAGTGTGTACGAAATATGTGCCAAGAACGACAGCTGTCCTCCAGGGTCACACCCAGATTCCTTGCAGTCCGAGTTGGCATCACTGTGGCTGTATTGTCAATAGTGATGGCCAGGTCAACGTTGGTGTGGGCAGCCCTTCCCTGGGAGGAACAGCAGCTCAGTCTTGTCCAGGTTGAGCTTGAGGTGCTGTGTCGACATCCACTCCCGAGATGTCAGCCAAGCACACAGAGATGCGTCCCTCAATTTGTGTCCACGCATTACAAACACACAAGGCAATGTTGTCAAAGTAATAGGCCTACCTGTATGTCATATGAGGAAAATGTAGGCTACAGTATACCCAAAGTCTCAGCCTCACACTGTAATTTTACAGATTCAAATGAAATGTCCTTGTACGCTTTTATATATTTTTTGCCATTGACCAATTATGCAAACTAATGTCAGATGCCCCAAATCAAATGAAATATGATGTAATGGAACTTCCCGCAGTAATATACAGTACATGATAAAGTATATGTTTTTCCACACCATACATTAATCCATGGTTTACATTTTTGGTTATCCTGTCAATTGTGTAATTTGCTCCTGCTTTGTGTGTAACAAATTAAATGTTCATTCTTACATCATACCTGCTTACTGGCCATTAGTGTGGAGTATAGGAGTATACAGTAGGAGTATAACACCTAACCATCATTGCGGCATGTCTTGATAAATCTTACTGTGAATGTGTCAACAAATAAATAATCCACCAACGAGCTGTATGTTGCTAAACAGCGCCAAGCTTACAGCTGTGTATAGCGCACTAGAGCTGGAGTTTAGAGCTGGCTAGGCTACCGATGTTTTACAGCTACGTTAGCAACGAGCGTCGTGTTTTTGCAGACTGCAGATTACCTAGCCAAGTTAAGATAGCTAGCTAGTGCTAACGTTCGCCGTCTCTGCGGTTTTGCCAAAAACTGACCGTTGTCATTGTCAGAACAGCCGTTTACAACCTGCATCGCACTGAAATTAAATAAGCATTCTGTCCCATTTTGGTTCACATAATTGGTCATAGTGTTCACCTATTCAACGATGTATGCCAAAAAAAATCAAAATTCTACTTTTGTTGTAATCTTATATCAAAGTTCTATTAATACATCCATGATCAAAGTATATAATTTCTTACTTCCTGGAAAACGGTAGGTCACGTGCAATGACGACAACAGGTACATTAGATTTTAGGCCAATAATCTCACAACATCCATCCGTCAATCAATGCTATCCTTCTATCGAATCTGTCTAAAGTTCTTAAAACCCTTACACTTGTCAATGTTCCAATCAAATTCCTCTAAACATATGTCCCACCCTCATAGCTTGTTTGCGTCGGAAATACGTCAAACTACGGAAGTTAGATGATCTCAAACATCCGTTTCTGTGCGACTTTTTCTTCTGTGAAAACTTTTTTCAACTGCAAGAAAAGCCTAGAGCTCATGGCGCTGTAGCGCTAAAAAGTGCTTGGAACACAGCTCTCGTCTCTATAGCACCCTAGAGCTCATTACCCATTGTAAACAACGAGAAAACAGCGCCAGCTCTAAAATACAGCTCCCCGGTGGACACGCACCCTAATTCTCCTTTATAATACTTCAGAATCAGAAACTACAAATCAGAACAAATGCACCCAAACTCTTTTTCTTTACTGTACCCATAACTGAATAAACTCTTACAACTCAACTGTTTCAACAGTGCTCAACAACCAACCGTTGATCTGTTGTTATGATCACTGTTGATGTCCTGGTCTGGTGTCTCTTTGTGCGCGCGTGTGTGTGTGTGTGTGTGGTGTGTGAGCGCACGCTCGCACGTGCATGTGTGCACATGTGTGTGAGAGGAAGAGTTACATTAGTGGCAGAGATCAGCTGCATGCATCCAGACCATTCAGAGAGGCTCTTTACATTACAACTGAGAGCCTTGATCACTGAGCTAGAGAGCACTGCTCTGCACTATGTGACTGAACCTCATAGACTCCCCACCTAACTCCTTCGCATCACAGTTGGAAAACATATTTACAACTATCACTAATGATAATTGTACCCACAATGCACCTAACCCCAATACTAACCTATGAGAATAGGAGATAGATGCAGTGACACCTGTAACAGGCCCTGGAGGACCAGCTCAGTTCTTTCCCCGTTGTCATGGGGTACAGTTGAGGAGAAGATCTTTTCTTCATTTTGTTGTTCTGTTCTGTATGTTTATAGCAGGAAATCGTTCCCTAGAATGGAAAATGCTAGGAACAAAACACTGCAGACAGTCATACTTGATGTGCTGCGGACACACACCGTGAAACTGCAGAAAGCTATTCTTACACACATAAATCAGCTCTTATCAGTTGTGTGTGTGTGTGTTTGTGTGTGTGTGGGGGTGTGTGTGTGTAGAAACCCCAGAGTAAATGAGGATTATGCAAGGCCTTTCACTTCAGTGGCTGTGGAGAATAAGCTACAGTGGAAAATACAGTAAATAAATAAAAATGGGTTTCCCTGTCGTAAAGTGTCATTATCCTAACCATGCGCCTCAGGATCTCTTTGCCAAGGGATTTCCTCAACAACGTGATCAACGTAAGTTGGAACACCATACTGTGTGTCAGAGAGAGAGAGAGAGAGAGAGAGAGTACATTGGAACGCCATACTGTGTGTCAGAGAGAGAGAGAGAGGGGAGAGAGAGAGCGAGAGAGAGATAGGGAGATAGCGAGAGAGAGATAGAGAGAGAGCAATAGCGAGCAATGAGTGGGTGAGAGTGGCAATTGTTTTACATCACAACAACAAAAATGTGAGAGTAGATTCAAGTGCAATAAGTGACTTGACACAACGTGTGTCCTACTTTCAATAATTAATTCTGTTTTGACGCTGATATTGTTATTAAAAACAGAGCAAAACGTTATTTGAGTAACCATTCCTGGCAACATGACACATGTCAAAGTCCAAGAACAACTTTGCTCGCTAGACACAGCACCCACGTAAAGTATGATAGACCTAATACATTTCTAGTGTGAATGGCCGTGCTTGATTGCACACACATTCACATCAATACTCTTCCATTCTGTCAGGGACATGGTCAGCTCACTCTATCCTGAGCTGTGACTGAACCCTATGTCACTGCCTCACTTGTATATAAAACCTACCCAAGTTCAGGAGCTTAAATTTAAGACCAACATGACCTTTCTATCTAGAAGATTACACTTGGTCTGGCCAAAGCTCTTCACTGTACCTCAAATCTGAGAAAACAGAATTTTCAATCACTACCCTTCCAAATGGGAGTAAGCATATTTCTTGCATCTAACAATATGTGAACATGTCCAGTACTGCTATGCTATCTGAGAATAGTGAAGTGAAGAATATGAAAAGTGTATACTATAGTAGGAAACCAAATGCTTTTGAATTGTATTCAAACTATATTTGGTGTATATTATGCAGATAGCTTGTCTAAATCAGTATACTCATGTATAGTAGTGTACAGTCATCATCACTAGTTATCAAGGAGCCAATCAACTCCAATCCAGTAGATGTAAACTTTATTAACCTACAGATAAATACTCAATACCAAAAGGAGAAACTAAAACACAGCTCAAACATAAAATATAACTTTTTTTTTGGCTTTGCTGCTTATCTATGCTATAGTCCGGCCAACTAATTGTATTTCATTTGTCTTGGTGTTTGTTGTTTGTTGACTGTCTTGTATGTTTTGTAATAAAAATAGCAATTAGAAAAAGAAAAAAGAGAATATGATTAATGAAATGAAAGTGAAATTATTTGAAAATTCTGTTTTCTCTGATTCGAAGTACAGTGAAGAACTTGGCCAGAGCAAGTGTAATCTTCTAGATAGAAAGGTCATGTTGGGCTTAAATTGAAGCTCATAAACTTGGGAAGGTTTTTTATATGCAACTGAGGCAGTGACATGTACAGTAGCCTATAGTGCTTGAAAATAATCATTTTTTGTGTCTTTTGGGGTATTTTGACGGTGATATTTGAAAATAGGCAGAAAGCCCCAGAATCATATTTTGCTAGTTTCCGGTATGTTTCAGGGTTTTAGGTGCACTGTGGAGTGTTTAAGTGAGTTTGGTAGTAAATGCTAACTTCTACCATTGCATTGCGCTAGCGTTAGCGAGATGTGAATGCCCAAACGAGGGGCAGCATGATAGCAGCTGAAACTGCCTGAAAATTCATAATAAAGGTTGAATGAATCAGAGGCCGCTACATGTGTGAGATTTGATGAACACGATTTGATTCTGCAAGTTAGTGTAGAAATGCTATAATGCCTTAGAGCATCTAAAGAAACAACGGCGACAACCTGTGTTTAATAGACCTACTGTAGTTTCACTCCTCACAGACGGCATGTGCGCGTGCTGAGCCAGTCCTGCTGCCAGAGGGGTGTGTCTGAAAAGTGCAAGTGTTGGTTGAAGGCGGCAGGTCTGTTTTCGAAGAATGTAGTATGGGAGGAGTCAAAGAAGTGAGACGAGAGAAACGCGCAGCATGTTTGTGTTTTCAGTGTAGTATTATAGGGGCGGCCGGGAAACTGTGGTCAATTAGAGTGAATTGGAGTATTGGGGGCAGGACAAGGATCCTGTTCCTACCACAGTGAGTGGGAAGAAATGGCTTTAAATAAAGAGTCAAACGTCTGGAATCTCAGTCTCAGCTCAGACGCCTCATTATGGACACCCAGGTAGAAAGACAGGTGGAGAGTCAAGTATTCATCCCTGACCTCCCCGCTTCACATGCAGCACGCCGTACCTGGATCCACTGTATGGTTGTCTTGGTGACAGTGATGGCGTTAACCATAGCTGTCTTGGTGGGGTTGTGTGTCTCCATGAACATCTGTAACCTGCACCCCAAACCGGTAATTGTGTGTGTGTGTGTGTGTGTGTCATTTTCATATAATTTCTGTTGGTATAGTGTTGTTCTGTATACATTTGCATCTGTTTATTGTTCACTTTGCACATCATGTTCTCTGTGTCTTTTTCACTCTATCTCTCCCTCACTCTGGAGAAGCCTGGACAAACAAACTGCTCAGAGAAATTCAACAGGACCTTTAAATTAGGTAAATGTTTTTCATATAAGGCATGCATATACAGCACATTAGCTCTTTAATCACTACCGACATGCAGAGAAGACAGGGTTTTGGTGTGTGTACTGAAGGTGACCTCTCCTCCCTGTTCGTTCACAGAACTTCAGACGAGAACTCCAAACGAGGACCAGTACAACGTCTTCACTGTCCCTAAGGAGGGTATCTATTTCCTCCATGGACAGGTGGAACTGAAGGACCACAAGGATGGGGTACGCATCTACCTAGAGACTCAATGCCAGGACAGGACCTCACTGCCCTTGGAAACCAAGACCACGACCTGCTCCGAAGTCATCTTTGCCAGAGAATTCAAACTGTTGAAAAATTACAGAGTGTACCTCGTGTTCAATGAGGGTAAACCGAACCTCGACAAGACCACTTTCCGAGTCTATGAGCTCTGACAGGAGCGATGTAGCAGTCTAGTCATTTTTACTTAATGTATGGTTCTGACTACACATTAACCAGCAGCAGCAGCAGCAGCATAGACTGACTTAAGCAGGACTGTGTCTCTCTTTACTCTGAGCTGTGTGTCTGCAGAGAGATATCTCTCTCAGCATGCTGACTCTTGCATCAGCAGCATGCCGAGTACTCTTAGGCCCAAATCCACAAAGAATGGATTGCTCCTGCTAATAGCTCAATATCTTGCACAGCAATTGCAATGGCAATCTCCTACAGTTTAGCGCAATATCCACAAAATATTTTGCTCTAATCATATGCCCGGGCAAACACGACCACAAATTTGCCACCTGTGTGCAATTTATGCCCATTATTGCAATTCGCCATGTGGTAAATATTGGTTGTGTGCCAAGAACACAATATCCACGACAATGGCAGAGAGAAAGTGCAAATATAAATTCAATAGTCGGATCTTTCCCCAGTGTTTCAAGCTTTTCTCCACATTTCAGGACACAGATTGGTTCATAAAGAAAACGACCACACTTTTTTGCAGAAAATATCAGTTCTGTTTGTTGTTGAGCATCACTGCTGTACAGCTGGCTGATATGATCTTTTAATCATCCTCTATGTATGTTTCACCCTTAATATCATTCCAATATCAGTTCAATATCATTCAAACCTCAATCAAATTCTGAGGAGAGACAGAAGGAGAGAGTGCACGCTGACTGCTGCAGTATTTGCACCTCTAACGGCGTGTGGTAGTTCGCTCATGGTCTTTGTGGATCCGACGCAAAGCTTATTTGGGGCAATTTTGCACAGAATTACCTAATTTACATACATTCAAATGCGACAGCCGTGAAGCTATTTGCTCATCGGTACAGTTTGCAATACTTTTCTCCCTTTGTGTGTGCTTTGTGGATTGGATGCTTTTTTGTGTCTCATTTGCACGGGTTTTGCTGCTGCAAAAACCGCACAATCCTTTTGTGGATTTTTGCCTTAAGTCTTTGTCCATTGGTCATACTGCTGGCTGTCACTAGGTATGGTGTAACTGCATTATTATTTCGGTGTACTGTAGTAGCCTACTCCTGAGCCGAGAGGACCTGATGGAGCTCTAGTCCTCGACAGCCGTGTCTGTCGCTCTTGTCTAGCTGACTGCATTGCAAGTGATTTAACTCCAGATTGATTACTCAGAAGTGATGATTGGTCAGATGCGTTGGTGCTTGGCTGGATCAAAATAGAAGGACTCCCTTTGAAGTTGACAGTGCTTGGAAGTAACTGTGTATATACTGTATGTAAGTATCTGTGAACACTTGACATGTGACCTTGAATATGCATGTTTTTTTTGGCATTGTAGTTCATTTTGGGTAGCAGAGCTAGGTGCCATATGAAATGTCATTCATTTGTTCCTGTTTAAATCTTAACATCAATTTTAAATTAATGAAATAACCATGACGTTTGTATGTGATACAATGAAATCAGATGATTGTTATATAATGTGACACCAAAGAGACAGGGATTAGGTATAGGCTACAATACAGACATCTACAGATACTATGACCTGGCACTGATCAGTAGTCTGGAACCTAATTCTATACTCCTAGTGTGTTAGGGGCCAAATCTTGTATCATACTGTTTATCACACACGCAGCATCAAATAAAACATGTCAAAGCAGTCAAATCTCTGCTTGATGCCTTCTCAGCGGTCTTATGTGTGGTGCAACATTTAGACTAGGACATGACATCACAGGACATGATGAAATATGTTCAATAAATACAATACCAGTGCAGTCTGATAAACAGCTACTTCTCTTTGTCTCTGAAGCTGACCTGTCATGATCGCAACACATGGGGCGTGAATGATTGATTGTTCCATTTGCAGTGGAACAGCGAATATGTCTCTGTTGATACTGCCCTGGGAGAGGATTGCGTAAGTGTTTTTCACAGAGCTGTTAGGAAAATGAAAGTAGAACTGATAGGATAAAAGGGAGCAGCAAAGTCTGGGAATGTCATCATCATGATGCCACCTACCTTGCGTGCAGGCTCTCCTCGGGGGAAGAGAGACTGGCTTCGATCCAGATCCTGTCTGGAGCCCGCCTACCCCAAAGCCTATCTATTTTAGGAACTAGGTCAAAGTGCCTGGGATGATTCAAGGAGGATTTCACTGTGGATTGATAAGACCATATCAATAGTTGTGACTATTCCTCATTTACTAACAGTAGTGCACAGATGGATGGATGGATGGATTTCATTTCAAACCTTTATTTCAACTCGTTAGACACTGAGGTTTCCCTCATTTGCGGTGTTGACGAGCTAACACAATCATACACAATCATAAACAGACAATTAAGGGAGAACAATAATAAAGAACAACAGATCAATGTACAGTGTTACAGATAGAATGGATGGATGGATGGATGGATGGATGGATGGATGGATGGATGGATGGATGGATGGATGGATGGATGGATGGATGGATGGATAGATAGATAGATAGATACTGTAGAGAGATAAAGAGAACAACCATGACAGTTCCATGAGCACTGATCACTAGTATCAGTAAATGAGGAAGTGTTGGGAATTGGGAATTAACGTCCCAATATGGTCTATAAACTAATTGACATGCATCTTTACAAATATATTTACTAATCTTTACATAATGATTTGTTACTCACTTCTAAACATTTATTAATTTTTGTTTAGATGGGTCTCCTGATGGAAGGCCAGATGGGGCCAACTGTAGGTAGATCAACTATTAACAAATACTTAACAAGTCATTAGTAAATAGTTTACTAATCCCTTATTCATGATATATTAACTATTTGTAAGTAATAGTTCATTAACAAACTATTAACAAACATTTAAGAAGTCATTAATACCTCATTAACTAACAGTTTGTAGATTATCTATCAACTATTTATAAGGGATAGTTATAAATTGTTAACTCACTATTGACAAATGTTTAACACATCATTAATAACTCATTAATTAACAGTTTGTGGATGATCTATTAACTATTTATAAGAGCTAGTTATTCTAAAAGGTTACCGTGTATTTTGGGCCAGATCAAGGCCGGTCAGGACAGACTAAATATGGACCAATCATAATGTATTTTTTGCGGGGCAATTAAGGCTGGAGCAGGCGGTGGACAGTTGGTGCTCACTGTGATGGGATACTTGTCTCTTAAACATCCGCTTGCCTAACACAATCACAATTGCTCTGGTGAACTGGCAACTGGATGTCTAAGAGACTATGGCATACTGGTCATCAATACACTGGAGGTACTGTACATTACACTGGGCCATTACTGTACATTATACTGGGCCATTACTGTACATTATACTGGGCCATTACTGTACATTATACTGGGCCATTACTGTACATTATACTGGGCCATTACTGTACATTATACTGGGCCATTACTGTCTGGCTCATGTTAACACTTAACAGCTGCACTGTAAGAAGGTGTAGCTGAAATAACCTCCTGTGTACACTACACAGCCTATCCCCTGACCAGGGCCCGGGCCATGATCACTACACAGCCTATCCCCTGACCAGGGCCCGGGCCATGATCACTACACAGCCTATCCCCTGACCAGGGCCCGGGCCATGATCACTACACAGCCTATCCCCTGACCAGGGCCCGGGCCATGATCACTACACAGCCTATCCCCTGACCAGGGCCCGGGCCATGATCACTACACAGCCTATCCCCTGACCAGGGCCCGGGCCATGATCACTACACAGCCTATCCCCTGACCAGGGCCCGGGCCATGATCACTACACAGCCTATCCCCTGACCAGGGCCCGGGCCATGATCACTACACAGCCTATCCCTTGACCATCACTCAGGATGACTCAGACACACATGATACATGGGAAGTATGAATGAAGGAAGAGTTTTATTAAAGACACAACGATGTGTAAACTATGCAAACGTGTCACTCAAGAGTGGCAGAGAAAAACGAGTTGAGCTTGTTTTGATGTTCATTTACAGAAGAAACAATGAGTGGGACAAATTTTAAGCCGCAAAATTCTTTAGTAGTCAGGAAAGTACAAGTACTATACTAGAAAACAATGGTGCAGAGAATATCAAGCGCTTATCAAGTAAGAGGTGACTGACTGGCAGAATGTCAAGTTAGCTACTGAAACCAAACTATGTTTTAACAAGCAAGATAGGGTGTGGGAGTTGATTCAGAGGTGGGGAGACAGAAAGCAGAGAGCCAAGGCTAAAAAAGGGGTGGGGTTGACTGGATAGGGACAGCCGACAGACTGGGAATGAGCTAGTCACGAGGAGGCAGGGGGCCTTTCCAGGAGCCATCTGGTGGACCTTGACCGAGGACGGGGGGGCGGGGGGGGCTGCAGGACATGGGGAGTCCACAGGACCTGTGTAGAGTATAAGAGGGAGAGACACTAGGGAGGAGGGAGGAGGACAGGGTTAGTGGCTGTACTGGACATCCACAGCAGACACGGGGGTATCTATCGGACTCAGGGTGGTCTGCGGGTGACAGTGGGGCATCCACTGGACCTGGTTAGAAGGTAGGAGGGAGAGAGAGAGGCACCAGTGACAGTGGAGGCAGAAAAGCAACACAGATATTAAAACAGAACATGCCAGTTGCAGGGCAACCAGCATCTGTATACACATCTAAATATACACACAGTGCATGACAGGATATACACCAATGTATACAAAGGATTCACAAGCAGGCTGCGGGCTGCCTTTCTGTATCTCTAGGTCCTGGCTAGTGATTGTAGGCTAGACTGAAAATGTACATCTTAAGATCTCGCTTAAAGATTTCCATTGTTTCAGCCCTTCCTTTTAGGGGCATAGAAACTGAACTGTTTTATTTTATATTGTATATAGGAGTGGTATATTAGTCTATACATGAATTGCTGCTGTACACCATTCTAGACAGCTACAGTATGCCATAACTGGCACAGTGTACCAGTGCTAAATGACTACAGTATATGGCACGACACACACACCGGATTAGAGAGACACAAGGAGGCCTGACCTTGACTTTGTTTACAGTCCCAATAAAACCCTGCAGTAAAAGCCATAAAACAGGCTGTTCTTGAGCCGAAAGACATTCACCACATACAGTGTAACAAGACTAGGTGAAAACCTAGTACATGGCTGTACCGTGTGTGGGCGTGTGAAATTATGGCCAATTTGTGACAGGGATCATAGAATCACAGCTTTAGATTTGTGGTCAGTGGTAGTGTACATGTGACAGGGGACAATTTGTGACAGGAGACATAGAAACACAGCTTTAGATAGATAGTTATCAACTTTATTTAATTGCTGTTTAAGCAAACATTGTTCTATGCATGTAAAACAAAATAATATCTGATTCTCATTCACATTTCATTTTCTTAGCCTGGATCCTGTGGTAAGCTATTACATATAAACTGAGATGTGATTTTAACCATTTCAACTGAGTTACACCAACAAAACACATTAATGCACAGAGCCCTGTGCTCTCTGAGAACCCTTTTTAGTACTGTATGACCATGTTTGCCGCGGTGGTAAACGCACTATATGCTAGCTATATCCCAGCTATATCCCAGTAACCCAGTATAGGACAGCACCATACCACATAATACACACTGAACATTTAGCAGTGAGCTCCTTGAAAATGTTGAGTTAACTAGAGAATAATCAGACAGGAGTGAGAATCAAAGAGCAGAGAGCAAAGGGGGTGATGACTTGATTGGAGACAGTTCCACCTCCACCAGTCCATTCATCACAATGATCCGTCAGTCAGTCAGTCAGTCAGTCAGTCAGTCAGTCAGTCAGTCAGTCAGTCAGTCAGTCAGTCAGTCAGTCAGTCAGTCAGCCAGTCAGTCAGTCAGTCAGTCAGTCAGTCAGTCAGTCAGTCAATCAGCCAGTCAGTCAGCCAGTCAGTCAGTCAGTCAGTCAGCCAGTCAGCCAGTCAGCCAGTCTCAGACATTCGCATTTGGAGGGCTGGCCCCACTGTTACGGTCCAGCTAAAAAGTATAGATACTGGACGCTAAATACGAATGATCAATTCACCAAATTCACTGGGTCATGTGTGTATGAAGGGCATTTATATCATGAAGAGGACTCTATAGACTCATATACTGTACAGTGTGTTTCTGTGTGATCATGCAGTGTTGTTACTGCTTTGGGTTACTTGCCACATGTAAAGCGGCGAGGCTACTAGCTGCTCTTTAGATCTCTACCCCAGGAAACAACACTGAAGCGGCACAGAAAACAATACACTGTAGCATTTCCTGGCAACTACCGTATACCATCAGATGTGATGTCAGCTGTTGAGAATTGTTCAACACTTTGATACACATACTGCAGATGTGTACCTGTCCTGACAGCGTCTGTGACGGCATCACAACGTGTCATACTAACACCTTACACACTGTGAGGTGAAAGGGGCTCTGTAACCTGGCAGGTAGGTGTAGGCCACTGGTCTTTCCCTTCCAACGAACCTACTGTAGGAAATTCTGTGGTGCACCATGCGTCACAGTGCAGACGGCTTTCCATTCTGACCAGAGTCCTCCAACAGTGTGTGTGTGTGTGTGTGTGGGTCTTGCCTACCTTCTTTTATCATCCTCCTCTTCCTCCGCTCTCCCACTAATTGAAGGGACGTGTGTTGCGCACATATGGGCTTAGGTTTGTGCGTGTGTGTGTTTTCTCACCTCAGTCTCTCTGTGGTCTCTTTCCGTTGTGACAGATAAACATTTCCCTCTCGATGACAGTAGGCCTCGTACAGTACCACATAGGTCAGATGACTTCCTGTCTGGGTAGTGGTGTTGGGGCAGGTGAGCTGAATTAAATATTAGTTGCATTTACATTGGGGTTTGTGCTTTTTTATTGCAACAGGTCTCCCTCTTTCCTCTCTCTCTCTGTCGCTCTGTCTCTCTCTGTCTTTCTATCATCTGGGATATCTGGTCCTTTCAATCTGGTTCAAAGGAATAGTAGCCCCTTAAGTGAAACCATAAATCAAGTATGTATATATATATATATGTGTGTAAGTATAGTATAGTATACTGTATAGTATACAGTATAAGATAGTATAGTACACACACACACATGAATACCCTGACCATAATGTTAGTTTATTCACTCTGTTCCTGAATCTAATACTGTAAACAGAGGATTTTTTTCTCGATGTTACCGTCAAGAAGATCAGTTTACAGTCAGAGCCTCAAACATCAAACAACCCCATCCTGAGGTTTCCAGTTAGTCAATGTGGGTCACAGACAAATGGTACAATACTGTACATATCCGGTTCACCCTGATAAAACATGGCTGCCACATTTTCCCACTCATACAGGCCAAAAGGACAGGGAACAGGAAGATGGAGAGAAGGAGAGGAGAGGAGAGAAGAGGAGCGAAGGAGAGAGATAAGAGGGGAGGAAAGGAGAAGAGGGGAGAGGAGGGGAGAGGAGCAGAGAGGAGAGGAGGGAAGAGAAGGGGAGATGAGAGGAGAGGAGGGGGAAGAGAGGAGAGGAGGAGGCTTGATGACTTTACTGACGATGTCTGGGATGTACAGTGAGGTAACTTACAGTACTTGAGCCAAATGTACTTCTTATTGTAAGTCAGTTTGGATAAAAGTGACTGCTAAATGACTAAAATTTAAATGTGAGAGGAGGGAAGAGGAGAGGAGGGAGAAGAGAGGAGCGGAGAGAAAGGGAGAGGAGAGGATGGGAGATGAGAGGAGAGAAGGGGGAAGAGAAGAGATGAGAGGAGGGGAGAGGAGAAGGGAGAAGCGGAGGGAGAGGAAAGGGGAGAAGGGGAGGGAGAGGAGAGGATGGGAGATGAGAGGAGAGAAGAGGGAATAGAGGAGAGGATGGGAGAGGGGGGGGGAAGACTGCGGAGGAGAAGGCTTGAAGGCTTTACCGACAGTGACTGGGATGTACAGTCGGTTCATACCAGTGTACTTACTGGAAGTCACTTTGGATAGTGACTGCTAAATGAGTAAAATGTACTGTAAAAGGAGAGGAGAGAGGAAGAGAGTAGAATACAATATCAAATGGAAAAAGGAATGGTATTACTGTACATATAGTTAAGGGGCACATACGTTTTTTTTTGTTGCTGCCGCTGAGTCATCTTGAGCCTGTGTCAGAGAAGAGAGTGAGAGAGGGAGAGAGAAAGAGGGAGAGAGAAATTGCAAACACAAGTTTCTATGTGGAAAAAAATAAACGTCTGCGTTCTATTTTGGAAAAACATGCAGCCGGTGATGAAGGTTTCTGTGAAATGAGAGGTGGGATGCTGCATGTCAAGACAATGCTTTTGAGACTATTGATGCCACACACACACACGTACACACACACATGCACAAACACACACATGCACACACACACACGCACAACCAGACACACACACACGCACGCACACACACAAGCACAACCACACACACGCACACACACACACAGACACACACACGCACAACCACACACACACGCACGCACACACACAAACGCACGCACACATAAACACGCACACACACACACACAGACTCAAACATTGTTCCCAATGTGAGGGGAGCCCCCCAGGGACAGTGTTGTGCCTGTACTGGGAGTCGGCCAGACCTTTCACTCTGTTAATGACTGTCTCTGCCATTATTACCCTGACCTCATCTGTCTGTGTAGGCCTGTGAGATCTGAGTGGTCTGTCTACTGACTGCTCCCCTAAGCAGAGAGAGAGAGAGAGACAGAGGGAGAGAGAGAGTGTGAAGGAAAGAGAGACAGAGAGAAAGAGAGTAAGAAGAAGATGGAGAGAGAAAGGGGGTGGAGAGAGATAGAGGGCTTCCATCTCCAGGGGTTTCCCCTCACATCTCTGTCTAGTTCTTTGAACTCCGTCTCTGCTTTAATTCTATAAACAATTATTTGATTTTTTTTTTCAGAATAAAGGATCCTGTTCTTGGAAACCAAATTACCCGTAGCCCACAGCACTTTAATAGCATAGCGTCAGGTTTGCTGTGATTTAGCCCTCCTTCTCCCTGACTACTGACCCTGGGGTCAGGGGGGTTCATGGTAGTGGAGGATTCTGGTCATGTGAAGTGTTTGCATGTGTGGCGTATGCTGATGTTTGTATTTTTATACGTGAACCCCAGAAAGCACTTTTTTTCTCCTCCTGGAAATCTTCGCACATCAGCGGGGTGGCCGGTCAGATGGAGGGAGAGTGCAGTGTATTTCAAATGCATGCAGAGGGACGAGGGGGAGGGAAGGGCAGGGGGAGGAGGGGGAGGGAGGGGCAGGGGGAGAAGGGGGAGGGAGGAAGGACTGATTGTATTCAAAGCCAGCGCCAACTCAGTTGGAGGTCTGCTGCAGGCTGGAAGGCTGAACAGCTCCTGACTGACATCTAGTGGACAGACTCCGCATCTGTCCATCTCTAGCCGAGCCAGAGAGACAGTAAAAAAAAGGTTCGGTCTTCGGCAAGTGCTGAGCTCCACAAAGTGTGGGGGAGCTGATGGGCTGAGCTTCAAAACAGAGAAACAGACACAAGGGAAAGACCAGGAGGTCAGGATGTTTCAGTGGAGATATTGAAGTCAATGGTCAGGTGGGAAAATATGAAGATATGTGAAGTGTTTTGAGAAGCTGATCGAGGAACATATCTGCTCTTCACTGTCCAGCATCCTAGAGTTCACAGCAGAGGATGAGACAGCAATCAATCAAATCAAAGCTTTATTTGTAAAGCGCATTTCATACCCAGAGGCAACATAATGCGCTTTACAGAGAACAAGGAACATAAGCAAAAACCAGTATCACCCAGGGGTCAGAAAAGTGAGCTGTAAAAACTCTTCCCTGACCTCTCTCAACAAGGCGATCGAGCAAGCTCCTGGAGTATGTTTGTCTAACGGCTAAGAACATTTATAGAGCAATAAATTACATTAAATTACATTTTCAGAGCAAGAAAGGCTAAGAGCATCATGGGAGAGGTATGGCAAACATTGGTGTATGTCTGTGTGTGCGTGAGTGTGCCTGGGTCCAGGTAGAGGCAGGGGTCGGGGGTAGGGTAGGGGTGGGAAAAGGATACGGACCCGGGTTAGGGTGAGGGGGACTGGGCCCAGGTTACCCCTCACTGTAACGTTACCGGCTATAGCCAGCCAGTGGAATTGTCGTGTTCAGACGGCTCTAGCTCAACAAGTATTTATGTCAGCCTAGATATTTAGATGGCTAGAATCAAGACAAATAGACGAACAGTTTGATGTATAATATGTCCCATAATACTTTCGAATGTATTATATTATGGAGCTACGAACACACAAAACGTCTCCAACGGCACAGGGAAGAGAAACAGACATCAACGCCGACTCAATCGGCCTTCACTGTGGTAAATCTGGAATGTGATTGGACTAATATCTGAATCCTGTGTGCACCAGCTCCACTACTTCCTGAAAGTCACTTGGCATCTTTATTTCCTGTCCTATATGATTGGATTAAGTGATTAATCAGGTGTGCGGCAGACCCAGCGCACACCTGATTAATCACTTAATCCAATCATATAGGACAGGAAATAAAGGTGCCAAGTGACTTTCAGGAAGTAGTGGAGCTGGTGCACAGAGCCTATAGGGAAGTTGTGTGGAAGAGCATGGGGCCATTGAACACCAGGAGAGCAGCAGCTTTCTCCAGGAGGAGTTTATATTATACGTCCATGGTTCAGACAGGGCCAGAGTACTAGCCTCCCTTGCGGTACTTTTTCAGCGTTTTGGTAGCCTCGCGTCACCAGTCTCTCCTCGGGGAGGAGAGCCTGGTATCTATTTACTTCACAGCCTTAAAGGGCAATGCTCGTTTTTGACAACCTGGACCTTATTTACGACATATTATAAGAAGTTTGACTCACCGAGATCACTTTTGTTTAGTTCGGAGGCCTGTAGAAGAAATTTAAAATCCAGCGCGAGCCAGTATATCCATGTAATGACGGTGATAGGGGCACCGAGAATGCAGTTTCTCAAAATCTATTTTCGGCCGCTAAATGGTTGTTTTCATCAATCAGATTGGATGAATCGACAGTTGAGATTCCTCAACGCGAGCCATTGTTGTGGTTTTCAAATACGGGGTCTTTAGCCTCTGTAATATGATCTTTACACGCCTTTCCCCACTTGCTCCAGCACGCATGCGCACAGGCCAGCGCGCAGACTGGCTATTCTCCGGCTCACATTCTCTGCGCTACGATCGGATTGTTGCTGACGAATGACGACGACAATATTCTCGGCACCAACAACGATCGTAGCGCCGAGAATGGCTCGCGTTGAGGAATCTCAACTGTCGATTCATCCAATCTGATTGATGAAAACAACCGTTTAGCGGCCGAAAATAGATTTTGATAAACTGCATTCTCGGTGCCCCGATCACCGTCATTACATGGATATACTGGCTCGCGCTGGATTTTAAATTTCTTCTACAGGCCTCCGAACTACACAAAAGTGATCTCGGTGAGTCAAACTTCTTATAATATGTCGTAAATAAGGTCCAGGTTGTCAAAAACGAGCATTGCCCTTTAAGCCCGCCCCCATCATCCGGCTCGAGCCTGTAGAGCCCGCCTCCAACATCCGCTTGCTTTATTTTTCCTTAACCGTTAGTTCTCCTCGCATCTTCTTTTACAATTTTTATCGGTGTTATGCCTGGTGATGCCATCGCGAATGTTATCGACTCGAAACTTCACCATGTGCAGCCTACAGTAAAAACATTACAACAATTATTCGTCTTCCGGTCCAGACTGGATTATTATGCGATGCGTCATCGCGCTTCCGCTCTCAGACTAGCGTTTTGGCCAATCACAAATTAGCAAGAAAAAAAGGCATTACATTGATTTAAGAGAAAAGAACCCGCCCTAAGGGAGGCTAGCCTCCCTTACATAGATATCTATGGGTCCTCCAGCTGCATGTTATAGATGTCACTGTTGGAGCTTTAGAATTTCAATAATGTTTTTTTTTTATCCATAGGGAAAACCAGCTTTATGAACAAAACTGAGATAATATTAATTATGAATAAATACATTAATATATTTCTATTTGAATCCCTCTCTTCTCTCCAAAAACTGAGGAGGACTGTCCTCCCCTGCCTCAATGGACGAGCCTCCACTGCTTGGTATCCAGATCACCAAGGAGCTGACATGGCCAACACACATAGACAGTGTGGTGATGAAAGCACGTCAGGGACTGTACCACCTCAGACAACTGAGGAAATTCAGAGCATCCTACCAGATTCGACTGAGCTTCTACTCATGAATGATCGAGAGCATCCTGACTGGGAATATCCCCACCTGGTACTGGAACAGCAGCTCTCTGGATCGCAAGGCCCTACAGAGAGGGGTACGGTCAGCAGAACGTACCTTGGGGTGGGGGGGGTGGGGGGGCACTCCCCACCTCGAGGACATCTACACCAGAAGATGCAAGACCAAGGTCAACAGGATCCTGAAAGACCCCAGCCACCCAGGAAATTGACTGTTTTCTCTGCTATGGTCAGGAAAGAGATACCGCACTCACATGTCAAATACGGAGAGGATCAGGAAGAGCTTCTTCCCACAAGCCATCCTAGAACATCTAGTGTATATAGAATATCTACTGCACATAACATAACCACATGAAAATGACTATATACCCCCCCCCCCAGGGTTATTTATTTATATATATTCAAATCCATATATAGCATGTACATAATCCATCAGACTGATATCTATCTTTCTTTACCTTATTTTATTTTGGATGGAAATTGTACTTATTGTGTAATTTGTACATTTGTAACTTGTAAATTTGTCATTTGTAAATTGGGTATTGGAGTCTATCTGTTATTGAGCATCATGTTGGAGTCAGCAGAAACATTTCATTGTGACTTTACACATATGTTACATGTGACAATTAAAGAAATCTTGAATCTTGAATATAAGGTGGGGCTTCAATGAATCTCAAAGAAACCAAAGTGGTATTATGTGATTCTCAGGTGATATCATTTCAGGATTTTTTCTAAAACCCCTCATAACGTGAAATAAAGCATTACCTATACAACTATTTATCTTGTCACATATAACATGCTTGTGACTGTCCATAAAATGAATGGAAAACAAGTTCATGCCTTAACACCTGCAGTTCACTGCATGCCTGAAAGAGGGCAGCAAAGACATAAGTATTGGAAACTGGAACTTAGTTCTACTGAGTTGACGCCTCTCTTCTGTTTTGAGAGATTGCTGCCCTCAGAACTGACGAAGTGGAAGTACTGTATATAGCTGAAAGTAGGTGATGCCGGTCATATATATATATATATATATATATATATATATATATATATATATGTAATTATAATTAACATAATGACTATTACTATGTATAGTAATACCACTATGTATAGTACTATTTATAGTACTATTACTATGTAATAAAGAAATATATGTATATACATATTTACAGTATATAAGTAAATAGAAAATATATTAAAAATGATATAACTATAATTATAATCAGGAGGGCCAGTGAAGGACTAAGTTGCAACCCACAGTTAGCTGTCATCATTTGACCAGAAACCACAGCAGTCAGCTTCTCTCATAGATCAGTATGTCACCCATATGAGACATCCTCCATGTTCGACCCACTTTAGGAAACCTACTCAGCTCAGAAAATTCATGAGTTTCTGCTGCTGATCATCATCGCATTATGTTGCCTTTTCTCCAATGCCTGAATGGGTGAAAATATATACAGTATAAGACAGAAAGACAGACAGACAGAAGGAGACGGTCAGACAGACAGACAGACAGACAGACAGACACAGACGATGATTACCTTATAACATCTCAGCATGCTGCCTTTTGTCATACAGGTATGCTTAAATGGGTAAAAATGTGTGAAAACCTGTGTCAGTTTGACAGAAAGAGACAGACAGACAGAGACAGACAGACAGACAGACAGACAGACAGAGACAGACAGACAGAAAGAGACAGACCACCTTCCCTCCCCCCCTCTTGCGCTGCCCTCTTGACATTTAAACAGGAAGGAAGAGCAGCTTCAGAGGAACACGCTGTACCTTCTCTGAGGTCTTCCTGCAGCACACCGAGGCCGCCTCAGCCCCCCATCTGTACCACACACTCCAGGGTGTCTTCACACACTCCACCCCTCTCTGTGCAGTGCAAGGTGAAGATGTGCAAAATAAGGGGTTAACACGTCAACAATGCAACACCTTAACTGTGCAAATGAGGCTGTTTTCTTTAACAAGACTTTTGAAAGAGATGTTGCTATTTCAATCAGACTTTCTATCGATTGCACATAGTTCCTTTTAGCTTGCTATTCTACAAACTCATCCAAATCAATCATCAACTTTGGGTTTCATAGCCTGTGGTTGACTGAATGTGGTTGACAGAATAAGAGGAGAGCACTTTTTCACATTCCTCTGAGAAAGACCAAATGAAATCAGAATGCTTTATTGTAACTGAATATTTTTATTAGAATAATGTATTTGCACATTTATTAATTAACCCTCTTCAGCAATAAATAGTCTTACAATGAAAATACATTCAGAGTTGCATTAGTCTCATCAACATCAGAATACAGGCCACCTACAGTATGCTGGCTCCTGTCTTAGCACATTAGGTTTCATGCATCCCCTCAAAGCATGGAGTAGGCTAGTTCTTAATTATTTTTTTTAGTACAACACACAATAAATAAGAATCAAATAAGATAACAGATACAAAACAAAAACACTGGAAGGGGCCTGGGAAGGGCAGCCCCCCCGGGTAAGACCCCATGTCTCTGACCCATCCTGGAGGCCGAGCTAGGGGTCTCCAAAGTCCCCCCATAGACAATGAATGGTGGCAGGGATGGGGAGTCCGTGGCTAGAACTGAAACGGGTATATCCGCTCATGGATAGGCTTGTTCGATTCTCTTTTGGCGGTGGTCGGTACGACCCGGGCAGCCATGTGGAGGAGGGTGTAGGAGGAGGCCGCAAACATCGGTGGGTCCTGTCCCAGAGGTGGGCATCAAAGGCAATGTTTCACTTTTTCTAATGTTGGTGTCTCTTGTCAGCAAAAAAAATAAGAAAAGTCAAGTAATGTGTATTCAGAATAGTTTCACCATATCTGCTTATAAGCAATTGATGCATTTTAATTTTAAGGCAAATCCACACAAATCTCTGATACAGAAGGTTCGGCATAAAAAAGCTCATTTAGCTCGACGAGATCAGCCTTTTGTACAGCAGCAAAGGCACTGCGGCAAAATTTCGGTGCCACTAAATCATGCTAGCTGAAAAAGTGCCACCAATGGAGTGTTAGTCTAGAGCCCTGGCCAGTTTCACAAATAAATAAATGCCTGTGTATTTTGTGCCCCCATATCTGACTCTTTAGATCTTGTAAAGACCAAAGAAGTTGGCATGGTGGTGATGACTAAGCATGCCGGGTTGGGTCACATTCACATAGACCCTGTCATGCTTCTGCAGCTGCAGGCCGGAGCTCAGGCTACTCTCAAAGGTCCGAACACGGCCTCTCCGGGACCTGTCCCTCCCCTGGTCTGAGCTGCAGTACCCCTCCCAGTTGCCTTCCATCAGAACGAGATCCAGTGGATGTCCTGGTCTCCTCAAAAACACGGAGTGGACCACTGCATCTGTGGAGCCGCAGTCCTTGTGCGAGAACTCCACCCGAGAGTAGACTTGGTAGAGTCCAGTGTGGTTGACCTGCAGACCCCCGTCCTGGTAAACCACTCCCCCTGCTGTGAAGGCTCGACCTGTCTTGGGGTCCCAGCGCAGGGTCTTCTGGGATTTGTCCTTTTCAAACCCTCCTTCGGAACAGAGAGGGGGCAGAGGATGTGAGGAGAGCGAGGAGAGGACAGAATAGTTTCACAGAAGAGGACAGAAGAGGAGAGACAGGAGAGGACAGAAGAGGAGAGACAGAGGAGAGGAGAGACAGGAGAGGAGAGACAGAGGAGAGGAGAGACAGGAGAGGAGAGGTACTGAAGGGTGATGAAGAGGAAAGATGAGAAGCAGAGAGGGGAGGAGAGGAGAGGAGAGGAGAGGAGAGGAGAGGAGAGGAGAGGAGAGGAGAGGAGAGGAGAGGAGAGGAGAGGAGAGGAGAGGAGAGGAGAGGGAAGGGAAGGGAAGGGGAGGGGATGAGAGGAGAGGGGAGGGGAGGGGAGGGGAGGGGAGGGGAGGGGAGGGGAGGGGAGGAGAGAGGAGAAGATGAGAAGATGAGAGGGGAGGAAAGGAAGGGGAAGAGAGAGTATACAATATCTCTCCACCTGCTTCTTACCTATAACATGTGCCGCAGGTCTTTCTTCTGGTACTGCAGTGCTTGCCTCTGCTTTGTCTGGCCCTATTTCTGGGAGACCTGAAATAAATTAAACAGTAGTATACAGTAAGCTAGATGCAAGCTCCATCATCAACATTACATCACTGGTGCAGAGAGAGGACTCACCAATTTGTTTCAGAGATGTGGGACCCGCTTCATGTTTGCCAGTTTCCTGTCAAGATATCTCAATGCTTGATTAAACAAAAAATGCACGCGCCAACAGGTTTAGTGGCAGCCTATGACACAGTACTTTAACACTGTGGTGGGGATGGGAGGGAGGAGGGCTGACATGGAGATGCATCGAGATGCGCTTAGCGCTTATATCCTACAGCGTCAGTTTTTTCTTGAGAATGAGCAAAGGATATCCTGTGGTGACAAGTGACCACAACTGTGATGAAAATCCTCTCTGTGCTGCTCTGATGTTGAAATGTCACGGCTCAAGTCAAGTGTGAGATGTAGACACACAGAAAACATAACTCATCATTGAAATTTTAGCCTATTTTTACATCATTTCCAAACAACCTTTAACCACCCACTGCCCCCTCCTCACACCTATCACACCTCTCTCCTACTCCTTTTCCAGTGGCCAGATGGATCAGTGAAAGCAATCTTGAATAATAGTTTCATAATACGTTTCAATAATAAGCTTAATTCTTGCAACAATGATGCGGTTCTGCACAGCAGTAAACTGATACATCTTAAGTAGTAAAATAAAAATGATTCCAAACACCCCCAGTGTGATTTGAATCTCAAATGCATTCCATGCCTAAACTCGTCTCTAGATCTCTCCTCTACAGTATGCATCAAAACCCTCACCTGCATCTCAAGTTTTCAGCCTCGCTAAACAATAAAGTTGTATATGATCCTGTTGTGTTCTTCTAACCTCTCGTATCCACCCATCCACCCCCCCGTTCCCGGCTGTCTGCTCACCTGTCGCAGCACAGTGAGTTCTTCCTGTAGTCTGAGGATCTGGTATGCTCCGAGCCCCAGAGCAGCTAACACCAGCAGCAGGACAAACAGCAGCGCTAGAGCCAGACCATAGCAGGCAGTCCCCGAGCAGCCCCTGCCCTTCCCCCCACTCCTCCCCCTCTCCTGGGCAGGGGGCTGTATCCAGCAGGGGACCAGGCCTGGAGGGGGCTGCTCACCTCCACCGCTGTCCACCATGAAAGCCTGGGGGTGTGGATAACTCTGTCTGGCACTCATGGAACAGGTCTCAGAGAGAGTGTGTGTGTGAGAATGAAGTGTGTGTCGCCTCTGTGCACAGGAGGTGTGTTTCTGTGCGAGCACCCCTGCCTTAAAAAGCCCTCTGTCGTCAAAGCGGTTCAGAAGCCACAACTTCCACTCCCACACATGCATGTCCTGTGAGAGGTTCTTTCACTCCTTCCATCATGTCCTTCACCTCATCCTCTCTTCTCTGACTTCCTCCATCCTTCTGTCACATTATTTTTCCAACTGGAGGTCTCCTCATGTCTGTGTGTATGGACCAATGTGTGCTAGAAGACATGGAGAAGGATGAACTTATAGGATAAGGGCTCCTGCAGGTTAGCACAAATTGTGCGGACATCAATACTGTTCATCTGGTTTCAGTGACACCGATCTCTCTCATTTACTTTTTTTTCTTTCTTTCTTTTGGTGTGGTCTTTCCAGAGGACAGAGTCACAGAGGAAGAATGTCGGGGTAGTTTAATGGGGACCCCACCATGCTAACCACCAGCAAGGTCTTGTTCCGGTTTCATAGAGAGTAACCTAGAAATATATTCTCAGAAAAGCTGTCACTGATCAAGTGCAGGTCACAGAAATTTGCTGTCATAAGGAAAGTGTGTGTACTTAAGAGACTACCTGACGACCAATTCTATGCTTTTTTCTAATGTAAATTTTGAGATTACTCAAATAGGCAGCCTGCATTGCCTGGCAATCTGCGTGGAGCCAGCAGCCCCTACCCTTCTGGTGTGGGCTGAAGAACCCACAGTATTCTGTTACTGCTAGAGTAGAACTCACCGACAGTACACTCATCCCCACCTCTGACCCTGTTGGTGGCTCCTGTGGAATCAGCTTGCACTCCACCTCAGACAAGGCTAATTCCTCTCACAAAAACTGTAAGCAACCTCATTACCCTTCAAGAAAAGAGACAGGTACAACTCATCAGTATACACCCAAACTGTTGACTGCCACTTTAGGTTTGACCTCCTGAATGGAACTTTCACACAGATCACGCTCAGCCCACCAAGCGGAAAGGCTGACTTCAATGGCCTCCTGAGCGGGAAAGGGGTAGGCGTGGTTCTGTAGCCCCCCCCCCCTCCCCCCTTGCCCCTGTTCTTCTTTAGGAGGCTCAGGTCCTTTGATGTGTGTAACAGGCTGCTGTCGATGTTCTGCCAGTCTGTTGTAGCCAGCACTGTTCTTTGCCGTCGTCTGCTGTGGAGGCAACACCAGGTCTGGGGAGACAAACAAGCTGAACTAGCTGGTGAGGAGGGCCGGCTCTGTTGTGGGGCAACAACTGGACGGCCTGAAGGCTGTGGTGGAGAGGAGGATGAGGGACAAACTGAAGTTTGAAGTCCAGTCTATTCTGGACAACCCCTCCAATCCTCTCTATGACGAGCTGTGGCAGATGGGGAGCACCATCAGCCACAGGCTCCTCCCACCCACAGGCTCCTCCCACCCAGGTGCAACACAGTGGTTTAGGTGTTCCTTTGTGCCAGCGTCCATCAGACTCTATAAAACTGCCTGAGTGTTCCTGAGTGTTGTGGAGGTGTGCATGCATGCATGTATGTATATGAATATTATACATATACAGTCTGTATGTATGTTTGAATATATTCGTTGTTCTCTATTATGTATATTCGCTACTATGTTTACTCTGTATTCCAACATATGCTGTAATTTCCCACTGCTGAAATGCCCAAATTTCCTCCAATTGGGATTATTATAGTACATACGCTATATGGACAAAATTATTGGTAATCCTACACATTACACCTATAGGAGCTTTTATGACATCCCCATTCTAAATTCATATGCATTAATATGGAGTTGGTCCCACCTTTGCAGCTATAACAGCTTCCACTCTTCTGGGAAGGTTTTTGGAGTGGAAAGATTTTGGAGTGTGTCTGTGGGAATTTTTGCCCATTCATCCAGAAGAGCATTTGTGAGGTCAGATACTGATGTTGGACGAGAGGGCCTAGCTCACAATCTCCATTCTAGTTAATCCCAAAGGTGTTGGATGGGGTTGAGGTCAGGGCTCTTTGCGGGCCAGTCAAGTTCTTCCACACCAACCTCACCCAACCATGCCTTAATGGACCTTGCTTTGGGCACTGGGGCACAGTCATGCTGGAACAGAAAAGGGTCTTCCTCAAACTGTTCCCGCAAAGTTGGAAGCATAGAATTGTCCGAAATGTCTTGGTACTGTAAGCTGAAGCATTAACATTTCCCTTCATTGGAACTAACACCATGCGCAATGCCAAGTGTCAGATGGAGTGGTGTAAAGCACACCGCCACTGGACTCGAGCAGTGGAAACGTGTTCTGTGGAGTGATGATTCACGCTTCTCTATCTGGCAGTCTGATGGACGAGTCTGGGTTGGGCGAATGCCAGGAGAACGTTACCTGCTTGACTGCATTGTGCTAACTTTAAAGTTTGGGGGAGGAGGGATAATGGTCTGGGGTTGTTTTTCTAGGGTTGGCCTAAGGCCCTCTCATCCAACATCAGAGTCTGACCTCACAAATGCTCTTCTGGATGAATGGGCAAAAATTCCCAGACACACTCAAAAATCGAAAGCCTTCCCAGAAGAGTGGAAGCTGTTATAGCAAGGGGGACCATATTAATTCCTATGAATTTAGAATGGGGTGTCATAAAAGCTCCTGCAGGTGTAATGTGTAGGTGTCCCAATACTTTAGTCCATATATTATCTATCACCCAATATATCCTCCTAGGTTGCTGTTAAATGGGACATCGGCATGTCATCCACACGCAGCCAGTAACGCTTCACGAGACATCAAGAGCGTGTTTGTAAACAGTGATGCAGCAGTTCCAGTCAAGTTTCAGAAGCACACACAGAAGCGCGCACAAACATCTCAGTAGGAAGATGGAGCGCCACATGAAAAAGATACGCAGGTTGGCGTCTGCTTTCATGATGCTTGTGTGAGAACTCAGGGGATAAGAGTATGTGTGGTGTGACCCCCCCCCTCCCCCAACCCTGCCAAAACTCCCTCTCCTAGTTCTCACAGTAAGGAACACACACACTCCTCGACCCTGCACTCAAAGAATAGTTTCCAGTGGTGCGATCTCTCATCCTACCTACCCTTTAGTATTAGAAGAGCTGTTGTGTAAATGTAAAGCCCTCTCTCTATCTGCATCTCACTAACTCCATATTCCTCTCTCACTGTCTCCAACTCTCTGACTGACTCGTGGTTCTAGAAGTTTCCATTCTGCCAAGTCAGCAGGTAGGGAAGCCAGTTTCCAGATGAGGCAGACTAAGCTTGGTGCACCACTGCAGAATGGTGGCGGTTTCGCTATAAGAGCAGCGCGCGGTATCAGTCGACCTCAGGTGTCACCCTGGTCAAAAACGCCACGTCGTCATCACTGCTCTGATGTGCCTCTGCTTCCCAGAAGTGTCGCGCTGAGAGCGATCCCCACAGATATGGGTGTGGGGGGGGGGGGGGGGGGGGTTTGGGGTCTGTCTGTGGGTGACTGATTCAGCAGGTCTGCTCCTCCAAGCCAGATCTGTTGCATAACTGCACAACTGTGGTGGTGATGACTGATTCAGAACGCCACTGAGACAACAGGCAGTTCCACAGCCTGAGAGTTAACAGCTAATATCTCAACCATCCATGACAGGCATGTCATTCAGAAGGAGTCCTGATCACCTGGTCTCTACAACTACACGGCATCATCTGTTCCACTAGTCCCACTTCACATCACACAGCTAGAGTGATGGGCCTGGACCCGTCAGAAACTCTGCCATTCTGAATTCTGCACGCTAAGTAGGGATAACCCGAAGAACCCAAAGACACTATCGAAAATATGGCGACCAGACCTCTTTTTCGGTATTGTGGGGTCTGGTCTCTTGTTAAAAACCAACAAAATCCTTACGCCACTGAATAAAGCCTATAACAGAGAGGGTCTCTTTTAGCAAAAGCTGTTTATTGTATATTTACACAAATCACCTGAGAAACACAGTAGCTGTATCATAAATAAAAATTATTAATTAAATATTAAATAATATATATATATTTTTTTAAATCGTTCTCCTATTCGTCATGCGTCCGATTCCTGGTCTGAGGACGAGTAGCAGCCCAGGCCCAGGACGTGGGCGGCGGTCTCCTGGGTCGTCCCTGACCTCTCCACCCCTGCGTGTGAGTGTGTCACGTCCTCCTCCTTCCTTCTCCCCCGTGTGGATGCGGCGTCTCTGGCCTGAGCTGCGACAGCCTGGCCCAGCGGGGAGCTGTGCAGGTTGGGCAGGCCAGACAGCAGCACCCTAGCCAGGCTCTGCGTGCGAGAGGAGCCAGGCTGCGCCGGTCCCCGAGACCCGGCCAGAGCCACGGCCAGCCGGGTCTGGTCAAATGCCAGGGGCTGGTCCTGATCTGCAGGGCTGTGATTGGCGAGGTCGGGGGCGGCATTATGACGAGACTCTGCTCGCCTCGGGCTTTCCCGTCTCTCGCAGGCTGCGCTGCTGCCGCCACCTGTCCTTTCACTCTGTGCTTCCGTCAGCGGACCGCTCAGGTCACGTGACGCCACCCGTGGTTTCTTTGCTATGGGTGAGAATTAGACAGATTTTCTGAGAAATCCCCCTGGTGTGAAACTGCTTACAACAGCCCTCATAAACAACATGGGCTAGACACAGAAACAGAAACTTACAGCCAACATAGCTGAACACTAGACGCTTAGTGTTGGTTACACAGTGTGTTCCTGTGATTGTATTATCATGCCAGAATATGCTGACAGTAATGAGTGGCACAATAGAGTCAACCCCCTAGTAGACTCACTGTAGCTGGCGGAGTCCCGAGGGTCTGCCCTCCTCTTGGTGTAAGCTCGGGGGGTCCAGGGACGGTGCTTACAGGACGGATCGAGGGCTCGCAGTTTGCAGAGGAAGTGTTTGTACTCGGTCTCTAGCCCCTTGATGCACAGCTGAAACTCTGCTATCTTCCTGTCGGGATAGTGCGACAGCTGAGACTGCTGAGAAGGTTAGACCGGAGACACACATCCTGTGTCATAAATCACATTTGTAATCCACCATAACAGTCGATTGGAGTGGTGATTTTTACAACAAATTTTTAAGAAACCACCTGTCAAAAAAAAAAGTGAAGAGGACATCTTCTTGTCAGCACCTACCTGCAGATAATACTCTATCTCATTCTTGATGCTTGGGATCCACTTTTTCACAGCAGAGGCAGAATTAAGTGTTGACTGTGAGAAACACATTATTACAGTAGGTTAACAGTAGTCACGCTAGTTTCAGTTGATATTATTTGGATTAAATGCTTAAATTCTGTGTGTGCCTTTTTAAATCACTGTAAGTGTAGCCGTTTCCCTACACAGAAGATGGAATAGCGGAGGGGCGAACCTGGTGGCAGCCTGGGGCCGTCGCACCCCAAAAAAGCGTTTTTGTGGTGTGCGAGTTTTTCCATACTTGCCCTGGGTTGCCACAACATCCAATGACGTCACTGGACGTGTTTGCCCTTTAAAGTTTTCTGTGATTCCATCTTCTATGTAGGGAAACAGGCCTACACACAGAATTAAAGCATTTAATCCAAATAATATCAACTGTAACAAGTGTCACGGTGCCCCTTTAAATGGCAAGTATGGTTTTCATCATATAAATAATTGAGAACACAGTTGTCAACATTTCTAGTGCAGTTGCAATTCTCAAAGCTGCAGTATGTAAGATTTTCATGAGATTTGAAACACTCAATAAATATTGCTATATTGCTATGATAAATAGAGAGTGATGTGATTGAGCTCCTCTGTGAAAACCGAGTCTTCGTAGACTGCTGTTTGGCTCTGCCACATGAATTATAGACTCACAAGTCAGTCTCTAAACGCTGCGCTCAACTAGAGACTGAAGACATTCATCCAGATTTTGTTGCTAAAAGTGTGTGGTGGAAACAATTTGAGAAAATCTCCTTTGCCAAACCAATTCAAAGTCTTAAGGGCGGGCCTTCCTAATGCCGGGCTCAGACTACAGGATTTTTGGGCCGATTTATCCCCGATTCACCCCTCCTGACAATCGGAGGAGAAATCTGGTATGGAACGTTGGTCGGGGCCAATGATCGGCCCAGATTATCTTGTAATGTGAGGGGTTTACAGATCAATTCTTATACCTCCCGATTGGCTCGCAGACCCATCGGGGCGGCCCCGATAATATCAAACATGTTTGATATTTAAGATGATTACGTCCCGACTTTACAAGTGAGACGGCGAGACCAGTGGTTCGTTGCTCCCTCGGGCACGATAAAATCCTGTAGTGTGTGCTGAGCTGTTATTTTCAAATCTTGCTGTGTGTGCTTGTTTGAGATGCGCAAGAAGAATGTCTATTAAGATTCTCCTTATGTGCGTGATGTAACCCGATTTTGAAATTGGTTAGGATTTTAAATATCCTGTAGTGTGAGCCCGGCATAATGGAGCGGTGAATGTTTTGTTTTGATCATCAACTTCAGTTTATTTGGAGGACATAATTTCTGTTAAGGCGGGTCCTTCACCCTATTGGAGATGTAGGCAGTGGCTCTGATTGGTAGCATCGATTTTCGGCGCCGTTCTAGCAATGACTTTCAATGGAGTTGTCTCCAGACTTTCGGAGGCGGAGATCTCCAAAGTCTGGTATCACGAGGCTATAGAGTAGGCCTAGGCTACAAGCACTTTCAATCCATTTTCAACCCATGGTCCAGTGAACAACAGCAGCATTGCACTTTTGTGGACATTTTTGTGGACTGACCAACCGAGCGAGCAACAGAGCTGTTGGTCGCAGCTAAAAAATGAGCCTATTAGAATTTGGTGTCGGGTCTACACCAGAGAATGAAAAAAGAAGAAGAAGCTTAGAAGTATGGCCACACCTGGTTCAAATGGTGTGCATGTTGAGATCCAATCAACAACATCGGCCATTCTTATGGCCTTACTGGTAGAAGCTATCCAAACCAAATGGTGAGACTGAATTTAACCTTCCACGTGGAATTTTCCCTCTTTGTCGTATAGTGCAGAAGTTACTGCAGCTTTAATACATTGTTATTCTTCAGTTATTAGACGAATTTTGAAAAGATTTTCCTAACTTATCAACATGTACAACTAGTTCAACGTCTTTGCAATAACCAAACAAATTCACGGCCAAATTAATGTTTTTGGTTTGTGAGTAATTACACTGATACAGTACATGGACTTGTTATTGGGACTAGCCTACTTCTGTACCGCCTACCCATACGTTGATGTTGTTAAGAGGATAGTCTATATGTAGATAGATAGTAAATATAGTTTACTGTTGCAAGCAAGGAAAACTTACAAGTTTGGGTCTATGCTGGAGGATATCTTTGATGCGCCCCTCTGTCCAAAAACATTACAAAGTTTGGTTATGAGAGCAGGAAAACAAAGTGGGCATACATACACTCAAATCTGCGACATATCTAGCTGGCAAGCTCGCCTTGCTCCATGCAGGCTCGCTAGAATGTAGGTAAATTGACTCGCCCTCTCTTTCCTTCTGAAGCCACAGTCTGTTCAATCTTCCCTGTTGTTTCTCCTCATTCCTTGCCATCTCTTCTGCTAGAATCACCTGTGGGAAGGTTGATGCTAGAATGGTGGACGCTAGATCCTCAGGGAGAAAGTCGCTACCCGATCTGCAGCGCTACCCGATTTGCAGTGCGCGTGCGCTGACTAGGTACGGCAAGTACATCAATACAAACAACCTGGATTTAACACAACGCGTTGCTTGGTAGCGCGATTCCTTGGCGAAGATTTCAAATATTTGGCTTCACGTTTTTAATGGTATTTATTAGCTGATCATTAGCCTTTGCATAAATAATGAAAGAGAAAAGAAAAAAAATCAAATATCTGCACGTTTTAATTATATATTTCACCCACTCCAGGGAATGTATTTGTTTATTATGAGCAAGCCAAATGACGTCATGATGAAGTCATCGTAACAACTTTTTAATGACCTGAACTGGACGTTTTTTCTAGGTCATTAGAAGTCGTTATGATGTCCTGAAAATACGTCATAAAATCCCCTAATCCACACGTGTTCTGGCTTCTCTGAAAGACGTCGATTTGGCTTGCTGGGAGGCTAAGGTGAACATTCTATATAGGCTACAGTACATTGATGCTGTAGGACACGTCGAGTAATATTTACATCGATTTTGGGTGATTATAATTGATATAGGCCTACATTTGATAGCTACTGTATACATATCAACCCTGTTGTTCCCCGTGGATCAGCGTTTTTTCTTCATATTTGCCATGTAGGAAAAGACCCAAAATGAACACTAGCAGATTAGGCTACTTGATTATTATAAGCAAATAATTTAAACAGCATTTGTACTACTGGCTAATGATTTTGGCCCAAGCTTTTTGATCCATATAAGCGGTTGATCACTGTAACCGTGATATACAGTATAAGCGGTTTCCATTGTTATTGAAATAGGGTGATATTCTGGTCTAGATATGACTAGTCATGGTATGACTTGAATTGGTCCCAATCGGGCTCGTCCGGGTTTCCACTGTAGTTATAATATGGTGATATTCTGATCCAGATCTGACTAGTCATGATATGACTTCAGTTGGCCCCAATCGGGCTCGTCCGTGCTTGCTGGGCTAGGCCTACTCTTATGCATCACCAAAAGAACGGGATATCTTGTATCAGGAAGGTTAAATGAGAAGGTTTTGTAAATAAATTGAATAATACCACAGTATTGTTTTGCCTGCTGTTTCACACAACTGCCTCAGAGCTTGTGGGACATCCTTTATTTCAAGATGGACTGAAGAAACTAGCAAGCTTGATGAACAAGTGAGACCTTTAAATCTTGGAGGCCAAGACTGTCCTATCCTCTCCACGAGGATATCTCTGACCCTGAGTAGGGAGTGTAGGTATTGTAGATGATGGGACAGGGTGCTACAGAAAAACAGTTCTCTCCACTTAGTGAGTGTCCTCTAAGACATGGTAACAACAACAACAAAAAAACATTATGGTCAGGTCAAAATCAGAAGTGTGATACCACCTCCTGTATTAGGTGCAAAGGCATTTGGTATGCGGTTGTAATGATTTACACATATCATTACCCGGCCAGGTACCTCTGACCCTATTGTGTAGACTAGATCACATTAAAGACTTTATGCTGCAAACGACTGTTTATAATGTACCAGTGTGGCTCATCTTTCTGATTATCATCAGAACAAATAATTACAATTATTTACATAACCACTACCATCTTTGCAATTAATCACTTAACTTCAGACACGAATGTCAAAACGGTTCCTAATCCATATCTTAGACAATTGTTCTCTGAAAGAGGGTTTATTTCTCCTAATTCAGAACGGACCCTCTAACCTGTTCGAAGGCCAGCTTTAGCCCTGTTCAGTCACCTGGAGTAACCTACCGTACACTCTTGCAGGCCTCTTACAGCTGCGAGTCCAGGAAACTCAGCTTTGAACAGGACAAATTGCTCTCAAGCCTACAACAACCTTCCACACGGCCTAACCCAAACAAATTACATTGAACAAAATTGCATGACACAAGCTTGAGTTTTATAGAAAGATCTGAACAAAAAAACTTTTTTCCTTTTAACATTTACAATTGATAATTAATTCAGTGATCAATTGTCACTAGAGTGGGGCAGGAGTAACTCCTCCTGTCCCCCAGATCCCCCTTGGACCACAAAAAAACAGGCAGTCAGACTTGGAAAATATAAAATGAATCTTTATTAAAAGGTGATAGAGTAGATCAACATCAACAATCAATCAAGCAGCGAGTACTGACTTTAAGGTCTTGCCTGTCCCAACACTCGCCAAGGAAAACCTCCATGTCCTCCATCGTGTCAAACGTAAATAAAAAAGGCTCTTTAGCAGCCTCGTCATCTCTCTCGTCGTTGTTGTTGTCGTCGTCGTCGTCGTCGTCCTTATCTCCAATACCCAGGAGTCGCAAGGCCCTCTGCTTCTCTGCTTCCTCCATCCGGAAAAGATGGAGAGAGGGATGGAATAGAGAGACAGTATGGTATGTATGTGCGTATGTATGTATGAATGACTACAAACACACAGTCATCGTTACACTGCATTTATTCATTTGTACTATATATATCCTATACATTCTTTGCACTCCCACTTTTAGATTTATGTTGTGTGTATACACACCTATGTCGTGTATGTGTCTGTATGCAAGTATCATACTGTAACTGCACCACGGATGTGAGAGAAACGCAATTTTAATTCTCTGTATGTCTTGTATATATAGCGAACTGACAAAGCAGACTTTCTTTTTTTTTTTTACTTTGAAACACAGTCATCGGTCAGAATACATGCAGTGACAAAATGCTGGATGACTTTTAGATGAGTGTTTGCCATACCTCCCGTCTGTGTGGCAGCCTAAGAAGAAGCTCAAGTCTCCCCTCAGTCCTTCGCCTCCTCGCTCCAGAAGGCAAATCGTTGACGCCTTTTGAATAAAAGTATTGTGCTTTAGTTTCATTGTAAGATAGGTTCACTTTGTTAATTTGTTTAAAGGTTATCCTACCCTTCAATGGAGTGCCTCTCCATAAGCTGCACACACCACCATTTCCGGATGGCTGGCATGTCGCTCTGTAATACACACGTAATGTAATGACGCTGAATTGCAATGAAACTTGTTTACCTCAGTTACATGATGTGATTTGATGTAGGCCTACAGTAATATTGTTAAATTGCATTATTATGGCACCCAATGTTCATAGTGTTTTGACAGGGCAGCACTGACCTGCTCATTCAACACCTTCATTGCCAACACTCTCGAGTCAATGTCCTCCTCTGGATCTCTGACCTCAAAGGTGTCCTCCATAGGACAAGCATTCATGACCTCAGGTAAGCGTGGCTGCCGTTGAAACATCAAGAAATAAGGCGAATGCCTTGTGGATGCCTGTAAACGAAGGTTCTGGTTTAAAATATTGACTAGCATTACATGCCCGTCAGGAAAAACACTACACAGTACAGTCAGTCAGGATAGTGGGACACTCAGACAGACATAAAAGGATCGTCTTCTCTCTTGAATAGTCAAAAGCTGTTTTTACATTAAATGAAAATACAATCTGAAAAAAAAAAGTTTCACTTCAAACAGTCCAATCATGTCTGTATCATGTATGCATGTATGTATGTGGCATGTATGTATGAGGCATGTATGTATGCATGTATGAGGCATGTATGTACTGTATGTATTGTTGTTTTTTTACCTCCATTGTTTCTCCCTCCCTCCCAGCTTGTGCTACATGTGAAAGAGACTCTAGCAAACATAAGTAAAAAGTAAAGACTGTAAAAAGACTCTAGCAAACATGATTTGAGTATTGAGTCTTTCAAAATAGGCTATTGACGTATGTTTACATGGACCAAGTCTGTTCTAGCCTGGAAATGAGTTGTGATTTAACACATCCATGAGTTACATTGATATGGCTATGCTTGCTATTCAGCTAGTTCGCTTAGCTTTGAGCTTGCTTGCTGTCTAGATAATCCCCCTCAGAGCTATTCATCTATGGGAAGCAGTCTAGGTGGCATCTGAAGTAAAGAAGTAGTGGAGCTGTTAAAATGGTCTATTGGAAGATACCGTAAACACTCACCTGCACAGCTGTGTTGATGCCATATACAACCGCGGCTAAGTGGAGGTACCAGTCGTTGTGTGTCTCGTTGACGTACTTCCTCAACACCCACACTTTGATTGGTTTGTTTGTCCTACAGGAACATTTTTAAATCTTTTTTTTCTAAAAGGTACATGTCACATGTAAGAAATATATTAAATAAGACTGAGTTACCTGCCCATTTGTCTGGGGGTGATGAGCACTGGACACAGAATGTTTGATTTTCAGGAACTCAAAGATTTTCTCATTCAACTGTGGATGGTTCAGTAACAAAAAGGTTAGTGGTTCTGACAATATGATAGTAATATTGTCAGAACTCCGTAGGAGTACATCTTGCCCACAAGGGCTGCCGACACCTCCGCTGCTGACTTGCTCTTGAGGGGCTCAGCACAAACCCACTTAGTGAAGAGGTCGGTCATGGTCATGATGTACACATTTCCACTTTGTCTCACATAGTGGTGCAATGAGGTCAAGGCCCACAACCTCCCAAGGTTCTTTGACCTAAGGAAATACTCCTATTAACTTCTTTAACCACATTTCCAACTGCTCTGACAATGTTAAGCATGCACTTATAGTATATTTTTATACTGTACCATACTGTATTACATCAATACATTTGTATTACTCTCATGTAGTAATCATTTTATTAAGAATAATGAATGAATAAACACTTTAGGTAGAACTGTGTTATTATAAGTTTAGTATAGTATAGTTTAACAGGTCAGTTACAACAGATGTCCTGTCCTGAGTAAGCATTCCTTTGTCTTTGTCTCTGAGTCAGCGTGACCTAAAGTTCACCTTTGAAGTCAGTTAGCCTACAGTTGTAACGTGATCCTTGGAGGACACAGGAAGAACCTAAAAATAGCCCCATGTCCGAGGGGGGCAGAACATCAGTTGACCGTTTATGACCATGTTTATATCCCTTGTATGCAAATTTGTTTGTCATGTGATATTTGGCCTGAAGCCAAGATATAAGCTGGCCGCCTCGTAAGAGAAAGTAGTAATGCCGAAGATTTGACCCTGTGTAAAAGGCTTGCTCAATAAAGTGATGATTCGACGTTTTTGGCCTCCTTGAAGTTCTGTTCCATAAGAAGATGATGCTTTTGAAATACACTGCACACTATCCAATGTACCTTAATA
Organism: Borostomias antarcticus; assembly: GCF_949987555.1. NCBI lineage: Eukaryota > Metazoa > Chordata > Actinopteri > Stomiiformes > Stomiidae > Borostomias > Borostomias antarcticus. The sequence continues at coordinate 11,502,942 of NC_140243.1, read as the reverse complement.
GAGTGCAACACTGGTGCCTGTGTCTTCAGCGGATCATTCAATTGGCACTGATGACAACATTTGACCTAAGAACAGATACATTATATAGTAGCACCACTGTTTTGCATTCACATGTTCTGCAACAACAAAATACACATACTGTACAATAATATCTTACCCAGTCAGTTACATCACTCTTAATCATGAGCCAGTAGTAGCCAGCAATGACCCCTCTGGTCCCTCTGACACCACTGTGGTTCCCGGTGCCCTGGCTGTTGTGACACTCTTTGAGGGCAGCCTCCTTCTCCTGGTCACTCAGTACCACTAAACGCAGGTACTGCTGAGTACCAGTGTAAAACAACCGATCATCTGAAAAAGGAGAGTTTAGCCACTTTTAGTCAGTTATTCTACTCCGTTAGACCTGGAACACTCTCCCATTACACAAAGACACTGCACAGGTGGAGGTATGCACTAGGGAGAAGAGGTATGAAAGTCAGTAGGAGCATGGAATACATGTGCATGAATGAGAGCACCACCCCAAATTCTCCCACACAATTTCCCTCCTCCGTTCCCTACACTGGCTCCCTGTAGCGGCTCGCATCCAGTTTAAAACTCTGGCGCTAACCTACAGGGCAATGAAAGGAACAGCCCCCTCCTACCTCCAGGCCATGGTCAAACCCTACACCCCCTCCCGACCGCTACGCTCTGCTACCTCAGGGCGACTGGTTGCCCTGTCACTCCGAGGCTCCTGCGGTCAATGGACGCGGTCAATCGACACGGTCACGGCTCTTCTCTGTCCTGGCCCCGCAGTGGATGAATGAACTGCCCACTGACGTCAGGACAGCAGAGTCGCTGCCCATCTTTCGTCGCAGGCTCAAAACTCATCTCTTCAAGAAGTACTACAACAATCCTCCCGCCTAAGCACTTATTGTATTTTATTGTACTATATTATATTGCACTGTACTTTAGATTGCTATTCTTGCACTTTGCCTTCAGCACTAGATTATGCTCTTAGTCAATTTGTTTTAGAGAGAAGATGCACTTGTGAGTTCTGGCAAGTAGTAGCCTAGTACATTGGCTCTTCCTACGTTAAATGCAATTATTGTTAGTTGCTTTGGATAAAAGCGTCTGCTGAATGACTGTAATGTAATGTAATGTAACTTTCTCCCAGATGATCTAACATCTACCATTTAAAATATACACAGTGAATCTGTGGGATCATTGACATCATATAGGCCTAGTGGGATGCCCTGCACAAGTTGGCTGCCACGTCGGACGTGAGTCCATTGGAATTCTACAGCACAAGTATAGTAGCCAGTCTATAGTTCTTTATAATGTCTATGGTCACGACTCGCACATGTGACGCACATTTCCGCTGCGCACAGGATTGTGGGTCAGAATAGCCAGAAAAGCCTGCTGCCTTGCCAATACATCATGGATGTATTATATAAACTGGATACAGCCACTCCATTCACTGGCCGCTATCAACAATGAAGCCCTATTGAACCGCGCCATCTTGGCAAAATTTGTAGTCATTTGACTATTTCCGGTGACTTTTGACTTGCGCAGTTGAGCTTCTCTGGCCGACGCGCGTCCACGAAAAAGTTCACATTTATCTGAAATGTAGACGCGCGTTCCCGGCTCTCTCTGCTCTCCCCGCTTTGATTTAGCAATGAAAACCGGCTTGCATATTAACCTGTTTTTGTCAAATATATCAATTGGAGAAATTATTTTTTGATCCTGGCATCTTAGTTTTAACAGGTTAAATATAATTGAACATGTTTTGTTTGCTAGTAGATGGTATTCATTCCGTTCGCGATAACGTTATTGCAGCCAGGCTAAATTCCTCCAGGGAGCCAGTGACCGGCGAGTTGAAGAGCTTCACTCCCCGCCAGCAGGAGCATTGGCCGCGGCTACCGCATCTTGGATAACCTGCTGAGTTCCTGGCTGCTATTTCACATTCGCCCTTGATCAATCCCAATACCGATCCATGGTAACAATGAATCAATCGTTCAGATCAGATCGGAAGTGCTGCATGCATGTTACAACATCATTGTTAGCTTTATTAACATAACCATAGCCTACATTTATCTCTCTAACGTTAGGCTATCCATCTTACACCAGTCGGCCATTCGATAAATGGAAGCGGTGAACGCCAACGTTGACTGAAAACACCCAAACTCAGTGTATCGTTTCATCTTCATGCTACACATCAACTCCTTTACATTGTATGTGAATAAATTTGGTTATTTGGCAATTTGGTTTGGAAATGCTCCCTATTTCTGAGGTCCCAAGGTTGGTGAGTATGGCAAGCTATAAGCTATTAATACAAGCATACCGCTCAAAAAGGGCTTAATACATACAACAAACTGATCAGGCTAATCATTTTTTAATGAAAATGACCACAAGACAACCTCCTGTGCATAGTTGAAATGGTAGTGGGATACGGTGATAAACTGGAGTGATCATTTGACAGCAATTATTAGCCTTTTCCAGGAATGGACAGAAATGGGATATTTTTAGAATAACAGGAATTTATTCACATACAATGTAAAGGAGTTGATGTGTAGCATGAAGATGAAACGATACACTGAGTTTGGGTGTTTTCAGTCAACGTTGGCGTTGACCGCTTCCAGCTATCGAATGGCCGACTGGTGTAAGATGGATAGCCTAACGTTAGAGAGATAAATGTAGGCTATGGTTATGTTAATAAAGCTAACAATGATGTTGTAACATGCATGCAGCACTGCCGATCTGATCTGAACGATTGATTCATTATTACCATGGATCGGTATTGGGATTGATCAAGGGCGAGTGTGAAATAGCAGCCATGAACTCAGCGGGTTTTCCGAGATGCGGTAGCCGCGGCCAATGCTCCTGCTGGCGGGGAGTGAAGCTCTTCAACTCGCCTGTCACTGACTCCCTGGAGGAATTTAGCCTGGCTGCAATAACGTTATCGCGAACGGAATGAATACCATCTACTAGCAAACAAAACATGTTCAATTATATTTAACCTGTTAAAACTAAGATGCCAGGATCAAAAAATAATTTCTCCAATTGATATATTTGACAAAAACAGGTTAATATGCAAGCCGGTTTTCATTGCTAAATCAAAGCGGGGAGAGCCGGGAACGTGCGTGGACGCGCGTCGGCCAGAGAAGCTCAACTGCGCAAGTCAAAAGTCACCGGAAATAGCCAAGTGACTACAAATCTAGCCAAGATGGCGCGGTTCAATAGGCCTTCACTTTAGATTTCGAATCCTGGGGGCTTGCAATACATCCATGTGCCTTGCATACTGCAAAATACGACCGGATGTAGTAGGATATCCTGGTATTTTTGCCATACTGCATGTGGCATAGGCTACTATGTAGTGGGACATACTACATCCTGTTTTGGCATACTATATAGTAGGGTAGTATGCGATTCGGAACGCAGTCGGTTCTGTTCGGGTCATGTCGATGACGCAGGAGAAATCCTAGTCACGTGACTCGAACGTTCATCCAAGTCTTTGGTCTATTTTTTTTTTTATCATGGATGTAGGCTATTAATAGAATAGATTTTTATGTGACATCTTTTGTGTATCCTGCGAATAGTAACCCAACCAGCTACGACCCTCTTAATACATGATACATCCATGGCTATGACCCATTGTCCGCCATCTAAGGACTTGAATTAGGAACTTGAGTAGGCCTACCATTCGTTCGTTTTTTAATTTTATGTGTCACAACTCGACGTAGGCTACGCTGTGTAAATAGAAAGTAAATCGAGCGTTTATTAAAGCATTTTTATGAAACATGTCTACAACATGGAGATATCGGTCTTCTTTAAACTTCTTCAAACTAAGCGGAATACTCCCCCATGTGGTGTGTCTGAGAACACAGAGAACTATTTTCATCAGATATTTCAGCTCCCATCGTGCACCACTGCAGTACATCAATATAAAAGAACATATTGGCATAAAGAAAAAATATATTTCCTCCAGTTAATGTCAGTGAGTGGCTTCTCTCCCTACCTATAGGGCTTGGGAAAATGTAGTCCCAGACACGACCATCTTGTTTCTACACAGGTGTATCTATTCTCTGATTGCATAGGATTCTATGCAGTAGAGCCAATCAGACAAATAGATACACCTGTGTAGAAACAAGATGGTCGTGTCTGGGACTACATTTTCCCAAGCCCTATTTTATGAGCAGCATCTTATTTTATGAGCAGCATCTTTTTCTTGAGCAAAGTGGCGATGTCTTCATGTCCACGTGTGTCCCCACTCTCTGCCACCTGCAGCGGTGTCTTCCGCACATTATTGGCTGCCTGCAGGTTGGCCCTTTCCCCCCTCTCCCCGTGTCCCCATCCCACCAGCCTCTTGACAGCCTCCTGGTGGCCGGCACGGGCAGCACAGTGCAGGGCTGTGTCTTTGCTGTTGTCCAGGGTGTTAATCTTGGCTCCGCCTCCCAGGAGCAGCTCAACGACACTGTCGTGGCCTCTCTCGGACGCGGCGTGGAGCGGCGTTCTCCTCCACGCGTTCCTCTCGTTTACTCCTTTGTTCTTGAGAGAGGAGAGGAGAGCCGTGGCCACTTTAGCATGCCCATGGGCCGCTGCATAGTGAAGCGGGGTGGAGCCATCCATGTCCTTAGCTACTCCCTTGGCCTTATAGGCTAGCAGCGAAGTCACAGCATCCACTCTGCCGTCCATAGCAGCCAGGTGCAGGGGTGTCTTCTTCTCCTTGTCAGTGGGGTTGGCATCCGCCCTGGCCGAGAGCAGCAGCCCCACTACAGAGTTCCCCCCCTGGGCAGAGGCTGCCCAGTGCAGGGCTGTCCTCCCCTGCCTGTCCCTGGCCCCTGTGTCTGCCTGTCCCTTCAGGAGCTGGGTCACAGTTTCTGTGTGGCCCTGCTGGCTGGCTATGTGCAGGGCTGTCAGTCCATCCTGGCTTACTGCGTTCACCTGAGGGGCAAACAGGAGTTAGCTAATGATGTGCTATAACCATAGTCCTGTGTTAGTAAGTTTTGAGATGTTCAGTTCAGAACATTTCAGCAGACAGGCTGGGTTGTAATTACCTGAGTCCCGGCGCTCAGCAGTAGCCCCACTAAGGCAGACCTGTTGTGCTGGGCAGCGATGTGTAAAGGGGTATGGGCTTTAGGCCCGGAGGTGTTGGGGTCTAAACCCCTCTCCAGGAGAGCCTTTGTTATGGACACACTCCCACTCTGGGTTGCCAGGTGTAGGGCAGAGGAGAGGTTTGGAAGAATCATGTCCAGACGAGCATGTTTTGCTGTCAGTGCTCTGAAAACGGGTAACAATAAGAAACACATTATCTGCTTATCTACTGTATATAAATCATGGATGTGCTTTGGGTATTCAGTAGTCTCAACAATGCCAGACCCATGAGAGTTCTTTCGCTGATACACTATGTAAGCTACGCTAACTACGTTACTGCATGCTGCAGATCTCTCTATGGGTCTGGGACACTTCATGCAATTCAGTAATGACTTTCTCGATCAGGCACTCCCATCATAGATATTCCCCCACCCATCTAAACTGGGTTAGCGTCTCTTATTTGCTGCTATGACCTGTCACTCTTTCAATTTTGAACCGTCGATACGGCCTCAGAATACCAGCTCAGGCGGCGAACTGGCACAGACTCTATTAGTCAGTGTGCAGAGCACAGCAATTCAACGTAAAATTTGAGTCTGGAGAGAGACTAGGTATTCAGAGACTCAAGGAGGTTAGCTACCTGAATGCCTCTGTGTGTCCCAGCTCAGCGGACAGCAGCAGGGGGGTGTAGCCCTGTTTGTCACAGACGTTCACATCCGCCCCGCTGTCTATCAGAGCAGCCACAACTCCATCCTGGTTCTTCTTTACTGCTGAGAAGAGAGCAGATCCCAGGGCCTCCGCGCTAAAAGACCCTCCAGCATAACCTACAGTACGGTTTACAAAACACAAATAAACTGTAAACAGCATACACATAGGCTACACTATACAAACAAGCTACTATATCCGATATGTCTGATAGACGTGTTGGACCCCTGTGAAAACGAGATGGTTCATCTCACAGGGCTATCCATGAATAAACTTAAACTAGAAGTTGCACTAACCAGCGGTCCTACTGTACGTACTCAGAAGCAGACGGAGAATGGACCCACGGTTGAGCTCCAGTGCTGCGTCTATGACCGCACGGTCGACAGAGGCACCTGCTTTAAGCAGGACCGTTGCGGCCTTCTCACAGCCTTGGTTGACTGCATGGAACAGGGCGGTTCTTTTATGGTTATCCCTGGTATCCACGGCAGCCCCGCACTGTAGGAGCATCTCAGCCAGCTTTGAGTCATCTTCCCTGGCTGCAGTGTGGAGGAAGGAGCCATGGGCCTGGTTCTTAGAGAGCCTCCTCTCCTCCTCCACCAGGGCTTTCACTGTATCTAGGTGTCTGTTATTCACTGCCAGTTGCAGGGGGGTCTTTGAGTGTTTATCCAGGGCATAGATGGGGGCCCCAGCCTTTACGAGGGCCCTGACTGCCTTGGTGTGGCCCTTGAGGGCTGCTCTGTGTAGGGGTGTGTAGCCCTCTACATCCCTGAGATCCAACTGGGCACCTCTGTGGAGGAGGAGTTCAATGATGGACAGATGGCCGTGTTCCACAGCTACATGTAATAATGTCTCATTGGAGTAGTTGACTGTGTTGATGTCTGTTTCTTTTAACAGCTCCTCCAAAGACGAGAGTTCCCTCCGCGCGATGGCACTGAATATACCTCCTGGTTTGGGTTGTGCTGTGTTTTGCCCCTCTGTTACTGATTGAGTGATACTATCATCCTCTGTTTTAACCTTCAGCCTTGTGCTCTCCTTGGTAGTCTTTCGAGTGACAGCTCGGCATGTACTTTTGTCCAATCCCTTCACGTCCCTCTCTAACAAGTATCCAATCAGCTGTCTCCTTGAGTCATGTACACTTTCATTCACACCCCCCACATAGGCTTTGATCCCCTGATACAGGTCGGGCTCTGCCAGCATCAGACAGGGGTGGAAGAATTTCCGACATGCCCTTTCACCTCTTGATACTAGGATGTCCAAGACCCTTGAATTACGCTCCTCGCGTGTTCGAATGGTCAAGACAACAGATCTCTTGTCTGCTGGCATGACCCCCTCTGTGACAAGGAGATCTAGCAGATCCTCTGTATGTGAGATTGCAGAGACCAGATCCCTCCTTTTAGCCCGGATCACGTCGATAGCGTAAGGATTGGTGGTGTTCGATGCTCCTTGAACATTTCGAAAATCCTTGAATGTATGGTTGAACATTTTGGACGATCTTTGGTAAGAGGTTATATCATAACATAAGTGCGACTGAACACTTACACTACCAAGGGGCTCTGTGTGTGTTTGTTTTAACTCTGCATTGCTAAGTGAAGTATCTCACCTTAGCAACCAGGTAAATAGAGAAGGCTCTAACTTGTTTGATTGGGTGGACATACAGTAACTCAGGTCAATGGTCTGACTGCTGTTTTGATATACCAGTAACATATACTGTATAGATGGGTGTGTTGCACTTTCAGGGTGCTGACACGTAGTAATAATAATAATAATAATAATAACAAGAATAACAAGAATAACAATAACAAAAATATTATTAATAATAATCATCATCAGAATCATTAAGAATGATAATAATAATAAACTTTATTAAAAAACATTATTTGTATAGCACCTTGTGGCCCTACAAACATGGCCCAGCGTGGCCCTACAACTCAATGGTGACAATAGCAAAGGAATTTGCAACCTGGCCACTGTTACCTTGATTACAATGTGTGTGTGTGTGTGTGTGTGTGTGTGTGTGTGTGTGTGTGTGTGTGTGTGTATACGCGTGTGTGTGTATACGCGTGTGTGCATTGTGTGCGTGCATGTCTATATCATTATTACTATTGTCCTTATCATTATTATTATGTTGGTTATATTACAATTGACTGTATTATTGATTGTAGAATTTTTTTTTAACAGTTTTTACATCTTGCTGTATGCTGTAGGCTATATGGTGCCTTTGTGTGTGATGACCTTTTGTGCATTTCTGTGCCTGCCTTTGTGTAATATCTATCTATCTATCTATCTATCTATCTATCTATCTATCTATCTATCTATCTATCTATCTATCTATCTATCTATCTATTTATCTATCTATCTATCTATCTATCTATTAAATATCAGTGATTCGATCTGTGAATCTGTTAGCCTATAGATAATATTATACCATTGTTGATATCTTGAAATGCTTAAGTGGGGTATAATAAATGAATTTCTTTGATTTATGCTGTATCATTACTTGGTATTCTGTTGAATATAATGTCTAACACATTCGAGACTTTACTACTGGATCAAATACGTCCCTTCATTGTCTTTACAGAGCACCATGCAATCACCTTGAGGACAACTGCCCACACTGCTTTAGTATTCAGCCTGCCAGAAGATTAGTGAGGCGGCTGAGTTCCCGTAAAACACGCCTATCTGCCGGGATGACGTACGTTTGCCGGGCCATTTTACAACCTTATATGGTCAGGAGGGTACCGTTTTCCGGAATGATGTCATGTTGTCCCAAGTTCGGGCAATCGGATCAAAGCAGATTTGCGCAGTGATAATAAATCATTTGAGAGACACAATAGCTGTACCTAAATAGCCTATTGTATAAATTACAATATTCTCTGAGTAAATGAAACCCCACAGCTCTTGTTACAGGTCCCATAATGATTGGACAAACATAATATAGGCCTAATTATTGCCAATGTTACACCCACCCATCATAGTTTGAGAAACTCGGCTTTTCTTTCTTAGGCTATAGTAGGATAAATAGGCCTAATATTTAAAAACGGGGGTCTGCACTGTCATTATACGTCAGGTCACGTCTCGTGTTACTTGATAAGCCATCTAGTCAATTAAGCATCTTAAATGCGTACCACCACTGTATTGTCGTTTTATTATAAAGCCCAATTATAAATTGCAGTGCCCCATTGCCTGGGTACATAGGGTTAGTTAGATATCAGTGAGATTGTAGGTGTTACAGATTAAGGATCCATGTTTAACAGTTATAGCCTAATGAAGGTGTTTTTTATTGTTTCTTATAGAAATTGACAATGGCGCAGACGAAATAACAGCCTGAAAGTTGCCAGTTGTTCTCAGTCTACAGTAAGTTGCAGTTTCATATTTTGAAGAGTCAAAGGACACGTCATCTGCACTCGACTATCCAGACCATGCAATACATTGAAATAATAGTGGCCTGCATACAATTGACAATGTCGCCATCTAGTGGAACAACCTGCACATCCAAGTTCAGCTGTTCAAGGGATGTAAATATTGTGTCGATGTTTTTGGTGGCTACCAAAGAACGGTAGACCTACATTATTTTGAATTTTTCTGTACTCTAGATTGTAGCTGTTACTGTACTACTGATGTTGTGGAGGGCACATCTGTAAAAGAGACCTGGTCTCAGTATGTTCTCTAAATGAAGGATTCTATCTATCTATCTATCTATCTATCTATCTATCTATCTATCTATCTATCTATCTATCTATCTATCTATCTATCTATCTATCTATCTATCTATCTATCTATCTATCTATCTATCTATCTATCTATCTATCTATCCATCCATCCATCCATCCATCCATCCATCCATCCATCCATCCATCCATCCATCCATCCATCCATCCATCCATCCATCCATCCATCCATCCATCCATCCATCCAGCCTGACTTTTAATTAATCAACTCTCTTCCTATCTAGACCAGTTCACTCTTTCATAGTCTGTCTAATACACTTCCTCTCCTTGTATAGTGTAGGCTACTTCTCTGCTGTTAGAACACTTGCAAGGGAAGTGCTCCTTTAACCTGCTGGGATCATGGCCTATGATGCAATAGGTGACCAACATCAGTGAACACCATACACACAGCTATAACAGGTGTAATGTAGAGCTACATACATTCATTTGTGCTGGATGCTATAGTTTAAGTCCAATGGAGCACTAACAAATATATAACTGCAATTATAAGATGTTTGCTGCACTTTATTCAAATGTGTGAGGTGGTAAGGGCTTGAGACCAATGAGTTTATAGGGCACTTCACTTGTGGATATCTACATTAGCCTACTGTTACCTTGTTAGATTGACTAACAAGTGGAACAGAGGCATTGCTTAGCCAACTCAAGTTGCACACCAATGTGCAGCATTGGCCTACATCTGTAGTAGTGTGAGCTGGGTCACTGACCCTGAAACACAATCACTTAGCTAGGATCAATACAAAGGCACTCTTGGAATTTACCTTGAGGTTCTGGGAGCATATTGCTCTGGAGATGTGTTGCAAGTTGCAACATGTCTTACTGTATACACACACACAGTTTTTCTGTCACACACACACACACACACACACACACACACACACACACACACACACACACACACACAGAAGACAGAGGCATTGTCTAAGTTTACAGATAGTTTATTACACTTCTTAAATATCGATTAGTTTCCGAAGAACTCAGAAAACAAACATACAAATTATACAGTATTTCTTATTACAAATGGTAAACTTAAGTACTCCAAGTTGATCTTATATACATATAACAATGAGTGAAACCCCATCAAGCAACTTTAGAAAAAAACAAGTAACTCTTGAAGCTTTTCTAACTTAAAGAAAAAATGCCTACAATTACAAAAAAAAGTACATGGTACTGAAACTCAGAAGTCAGGCAGCTTTTGTTAAAAGTGTTCAGCCTTTCAGAGCATACACGCCCTCCTTTGGCGCCTAGAGGCTTCAGCCGGTCTGTTGCAGGTTCATTTTCTCTAATACTGAATTTCTTCGGGATGGTCAGGTCCATGCAGAGCTTGGTCTTATTCAACAAAAGTTCAGTTTCACGTTTCCTGTAAAAACAACACGAAACAAAACATAGCGCGTGTCATGTTTGTTGCTGTTTCACTCTTGTTCAAGGGCGCAATGTCCAGAGTCCCATCCCCAGAGCGCGCCACTGGAGAGCGCGAGGCACCCGTTCAGAGAAAGTGCCAGCCCCGCCAGTCTCGTGCTATGTATCATCCTACACCCTGCCACGGTACGGGATATACAATCTCACCATCAAACGATGTCCTTTCGTTCAATTTTAGTTACAGTCTTTGCCCTCTTACAATTTTCTCTTCAGAACGTCTGAAGTTGCTGCGTTAGCATGAGCTGGCACCCGCTGTTGACGTGATTCATCACCTTCTGCTTCAGCTGGGCCACCTGCTCGCGCAGCATGTTGGCAGTCGACGCAAGATCAGAGTTTTGAGATTTCAGATTCTTCACCTTTTCCTCGAGCCTCGAAATTCTCTCCAACTTCCTCTTCCTGCATTTGGAAGCTGCGACTCGGTTCCTCATTCGCTTCCGCTCTGCCTTGATGCGCTCCTGGCTCTCCATGTTAATGGGGGATAGAGGGGGGGTCTCCCCTGGCATCTCTGGCACCGTCTGTGGCTCTTCTTTGAGCGCCGTGAGACGGGGAAGAGTGGCAGTGGACACTCCGTAGATGGGGAGCTGTGGCGGTGCAGCGGGGAAGGACATGGTTGGGGCTGACATTGTGTAACTCGGGGCGGAGTTGGTACTGATTGTCGGGTTGAAAGTGTTCAAGTCCTCGTAGACGGGTGAATCAGAGCGCATGGTTACATTGCTGTTATAAACAGTAGCGCCCGCCACAGATGACACAGGTGGCATGGTGGTGTTTACGCTGGTCTGCGGGGCTGAAGTCACATTCACACTGGGTAAACTGGGCATGTGTTGATGATGGAGCTCCGCAAGGGCACGAACGAACCCCTCTGCGAATCCTTCCTGCTCGTCTGTGACATTCTTCGGGCAGAGAAACTGTGTCGGGGTCGGTGTGGTGGTTATTAGGCCGTTGCTGGATTGGATGATGAGGCGCTCCAACTCCGGCGACGCCAGTTTGAGGAGCCCCACGTCCGGAGACGTCAAGATGTCACTGGCTTTAGCCCGGAGATGAGGTTTAAGGGTGCCAGTTGGGTCGGCGAGGTTGAGTGTCATTTTGTGTTTCAGTGCTTTGGGGTTGTATCCATAACCCGCATTATCGTGCTGAGAAAAGGCGTTCAGCGAGTCATCATAAAAAGTAGTTTCCATCTTGGTAGACATAGAAAAGAAACCACCTAGGCTACTCGCTTCAGAATGTCTCGCGCACAAAAACGCTTAATTCCCTCGCTCGTTCTTCTTTCAGTTGTGTTAGTGTGAGAAAATTCAGCAGTGGTTCTTGAGGATAACAGAAAGATACTTTCCCTTACTGAACTTGGTTTCTCTGGAACAAACGCGTGTCCCGGAGCCTGTAAGAAACTTCAGAACATGAAAACGGTCCCGTTGTCCCGCTGAATAATATTCTGTTCAGTGAGCGCTCGTCTCAGCGTCAGATTGCCGGATAATGTTCTTTAGGATGCTTCTTCAGATGTGTTCAGACTTCTAGACCGTCACCGATGAAAAGCGTTCTACAGTTACACACCACTTTCTCTACGGTGCGTCTCTCTAGTGCTGTGTGTATACTCTGAGAAATACAGCGTGGAGGCCAACCTTATCTGCTACCGCTGCCTCTCTAAAAATAGATAAATAAATGATGTCATGCATAGGCTCTCCCATTGGCTGGAGGCGGTTCGCAGGGCGTGCCCAAAATTTCAGATAAGGCGGCGTTGCCTTGACGACCACCCAGAAGATTCTTACTCTCGCGGTGGCTTATGGGATGAGGTAATCCTCTAGAGCGAGGAGCGCAGTGCATTCTGGGATGACGTATTGTTTTTGAATATCTGGTTACCCGCTCTGTCAGTGGCGGGATAGCCTGTAACTTTTACATGGATACTAGAAAAAGCTTCAAATCCAGGAGATATTATTAAAGTAATAAATAAATAACACATGTGCTATTTCATTATAATAAAACTTAAATACTTTTCAAATAAAACATTGCATTATCACTATTTCTTTCTTTCTCTTAAGGGGAGACACTACAGTTGAATATGATATTTTTTTCCTTTAAAGATTAATTTTTACCAGTTTAATCTTCACATCAAGATAAATATTTTTTGTATTACACTTTCTCTCTCAAAAAAAGTTTAGGTATGCAACTTAGGCAATAACTCATTAAATATGCGTACATTTGCATATATTTCGGTACCTACTATCTAAACAATGGATAAAGTCAGGCTTAAAGTTTTACTTTTTTTTTGACAATACACTAAAAACTTAAATATTTACAGCTGGGTTTGTGAATACAAGCTTATTTTCAATAGATATTGAAAAAATACTGCATACACCCATTAAAAATATTTTTTTGCCTATTTTTAGACATGAAAAAAAACTAAAATTAAAAGACAACAATATATTCACAATTCCAGCTGTAAATATTTGCAGAATACAGCTGAGAGTAACTATGTACAGTTTAGTGACTGCACCTGCCCTGGAAGTTGAGATAACAGGTACCGAGTGAAAAAAAAACATAAATTTTCTAAACATAATTTTAAGAAAATGGCAGATAAAGATAAGCATTATACATTCATATGCTTATTTCACAGGTACAACAATTTGAGAAATAGCAGTTTTTAATCAAGTCTCGCCATTTCTCTGTTAATGTAGTGATAGTATAGATGTACTGTAATAGTAGAAGAATATCGAAAAATCAGAAAATTGAAGTTCAGAAGAAAAAACACCATTTTGACTGTCGTGTCTCCCCTTAAATGAAAACAAGATGATGGCATATAGGCCTGCTGTAGGCCTACAAGCAGGGTTGCAGCTAGAAATTTTGGGCCCTATGAAACACTATAATATTGGGCTCCCCAAACCTAGACCTCATGATAATAATATCCTACTGCTACTACTAGCCTACTACTACTACTACTAGGCTACTACTACTACTACTACTACTACTACTACTACTACTACTGCTAATAATAATAATAATAATAATAACGATACTACTACCACTACTACTACTAGCCTAGTACTACTACTACTAATAATAACAATAATAATAGTTATTAGTTAATAATAGTAATTAAAGCTGCAAGCAGCCTCTACAGGTATTCACAGCTGTCCAGCCACCGCCTTGTCCAGCCACCGCCCAGCATTTTAGGTTGTTATAGCGCCGCCCAGTGGCCAATCAGTGCAATATTTCTCCAGTTACCTTTTAGCATGCCCTTCTACTACTATACTAGGTCTTGGAAATCTTGGCATGGCGGTTAGGCATAAACCGGAAATGAGCTCTCTAGCACCCCCATTTGATTTGATTGGGCCAATAATGGAGAGATCCCTTTCTTTTATGGGTCCAGACATGGCTACAAAGTTTGGTGGTGTTTGGTCCAACCATTGAGACATTATACACCTTTATGTAATAAGCCCCGCCCAAGTGACACATTCTGAAAACTTAATTACCTCATACAGGCACGTTTCTGTAACTTTTCAAAAATGTGCCTGTAGATATTGGTCCCTAGATTGCATGTACTGAGTTTCATGCAGATCGGTCAAAGATCCTAGGAGGAGTTAGATTTTAAGCGTTTAAAAAAAAAAAAAAAAAAAAAAAGGTGGAAAATCTACATAACCGGAAGTCAGTGTCCTGTCACTATACAGGGCATGAGATATACCCGTTCAAATTTTGCAAATTAGAACGGTTCCTATAGCGCCACCACCTGGCCAATCGATGCAATATTTTTTGGAGACCTGCTTAAAAGGGTGGGAG
>NC_140243.1:11480764-11483264 GCF_949987555.1 Borostomias antarcticus | reverse complement strand
CCTTGATGCTTGGTTGTGGGTATGGAAACCTTCATTGCTGTGCCCACCATTCCGTCACAGTGGGACACGTGCACGCTCGGCAAGGTGAGTGTTTCTCTTAGTGTGTGTCTGCGTCTGTCTGCTCTCTCTCTCAGTCAGCTGGCTCCCTCCCACCAGTAACAGGGAGGCAAGTGTGTGAGTGTGTGTCACAGGGGAGAATGATCGATCACTATTAAAACCCATTGATGGCTCAGTCCAGATGGGGCACTGTTTGTGTGTGTGTGTGTGTGTGTGTGTGTGTGTGTGTGTGTGTGTGTGAGAGAGAGAGCCATGATCGAGCACAGTGTTTGTACAGGTGCGACACTATATGGCCGTCGCGCTAACCTGTTCCACTTCATTTACCTCTGGAAACTGGGGAACCCCCCCCCCCCCCCTCCATCAGACCCCCCCCCCCCCCCCCCCCGTCCAGTGCGTGCGTGTAAAGGACTGGGGGCCTGTCTGTTTGTGTTTGGATTTGGTGGTTATGCTTGACTGACTTTTCAGAGGCAATAAAAAATGAAGTAGGGAGGGAGGGAGGAGGGGCGTGGGGGGGGGGGGGGGGCGGGGCAGTGGGGCGGGGCGGCGGGGGGCTGGGCGAGGGGTTTTGGGGGGGCCTATGGGTTGACAGGAGGACTGAGCGCTTGTTTTAAGCTTCCCAAGAGTAGGTTTCTTCTGGAAGAAAAGTAGGTTGAGAGAACCACAGTACGTGTTTAGAGAGTGCTTGATTCGGGGGCAGAGGGGTAGATCAGAAACATCTGCGAATAGAGAGATGTGTGTCAGTGTGTGTGTGTGTGTGTGTGTGTGTGTGCATGTTGGGGGGAACTAGACTTCCAAGTGTCCCTATCTTTCCACTCGCTCCTATATGATTCCACAACAGCTTCTTTCCTGATGCGGTCCGCAAGCTCAACAGCTGCAGCAGACTGACCCTGAAGACCCCCCTGGTCAGACCCCCCCCCCTTCCCACGACCCATTATCTCCCCCCGCCACCCCTCTGACTGGACAGTTAACCCCCCCCTCACAACCCATTATCTCCCCCCACCACCCCTCTGACTGGACAGTTAACCCCCCCCCTCACGACCCATTATCTCCCCCCACCACCCCTCTGATTGGACAGTTAACCCCCCCCAGCAACTGGTCTGTTCTGACGGACCAGTCTCTCAATCCCACTCCCCTGCCCTTGCTTACAATCCCCCTCCCCCAACCCCTTGTTACCCCCCCCCCCCCCCCCAACCCCAGACCAACAACTGATCACTTGACACTTTGAGCACCTTGCAGACTCTGCAGTACTATACACTTGAACCAACACCTGCCAACACTCGAACAACTGAACACTTTGCACATCTGTATACTGGAACGTTATTAAATTTCACTGCCTAACATTGCATCATAGAAACAGACATAGTCATCCAAGTAGATGCGGATGATACTGACAGACTGCTAGACAGATAATATAGTACATTTGGGATGTTTGGGAACCTTTAAATGTCTAGCTGAGTCCCTACTATAGGACTGGAATAAGGAACTGATTAGTACTGATAAGATACTGTAAGGACAAGCGATTACAAGAATTCCAATGAACCTGTATATGTACTTGTTACACATGGCTAAGAAACTTTTCTATTCTATTCTATTCTATTCTATTCTATTCTATTCTATTCTATTCTATTCATGGTTATTGACTGATCAGATCTAATCTAAGTCCTGGAAACGAATGGCTTCCATTGACTTCGACTCAGTCAATTATTAATGAGGCTGTTTGCTGGAGTTTGTGTTTGCCTGGTTGGAGCAGTGAGTAACTGTAGGGAAGCATAGACCTGCTGCCAGTGATGTCCAATGAACAGTCTTGACTGCCCCCTGCACACATGTCTTTTTTGATTGTTCTGCCTGCCCCCCACCCCAAAACACACACACACACACACACACACACACACACACACACACACACACACACACACACACACACACACACTCTGCTCAGACTCTGAGATAGCAGCTATGAAACCTGATCACAGATCAATACTGAACGGTCTTAGGTGGCCACTGGAGAAAGGGGGGGTAGGGGGTGGGGGGAGAGGGTCTGTCTTTGAAGAGCGGCTGGCGCAGAGCCCACTGCGGGGGGGGGGGGGGGGCTCGTTAATCCCTCCTCAGACACCAGAACCCCCTCAGATGGCCTGAAATGCACCAGAGACCCTGTGTGTCTCTGTTTGTGCGTTAGTGTATGTGTGTGTGCGTGTGTGCGTGTGTATGTGTGCGTGTGTATGTGTGTGTGTGTGTGTATGTGTGTGCGCATGCGGCCGTGCGCATATTGTTGGTGTGCAAGGGAGAACGGGAGAGACCTGAAGAGGTGAGCCTCTGTTCAACCTGTTCACCCCACTCACAAACTGACACAGCATTCCGTAGCTGCTCCAGATATCACAGCCAGTATTATTAGTGTGTGTGTGCGTGTGTGAGAGTATCTTTGTGTGTGGCTGGGGGCGGGCTG
>NC_140243.1:11470764-11475764 GCF_949987555.1 Borostomias antarcticus | reverse complement strand
ATCCCCTTGGTCTCACTCTGTCTCTCTGCCAGGGGCCATCATTTAGCAAGACTTTTGAATAATTGATGTATTGAGTCTCTCTCTCTCTGCTTCTCTCTCTGTCTTTGTGTGTGTGTGTGTGTGTGTGTGTGTGTGTGTGTGTGTGCGTGCGTGCGTGCGTGTGTGTGCGTGCGTGCACGTGCATGTGTACATGCGGAAAATCAGGTGAACAGCCATGTAAATGCAGGATAATGGACGTCCCAGAGGAGTTGAGTAAACCCTGCTGTCTGTTCCCCTGCATGCACTTACAAAGAGCAACGAAAACAGCAAGGCTCTGCCTCCATTTTGTTACAGTAGGTAATTTTTGTACTACATGCTGCGGATGCTTTAACACCGTACGAGATGTTGTTGTTCTTGTTCTTAGTGATTTCCTAGCAGTTGGGAAATCATATCAAAATAATATAGAGAAATAGACATTATCAAGATTGGTGTGCAGAGTCAGCAGTCTGTACCTGTGATTATGCTGGGAAAGTGTGGCATAGTTTCTGTCACGCTGGTTTATATCTGGCCAGGTATGGGCAGACTAGAGGAGCCATTTTGAGTCAGTTGTTGGTGGACCCCAACAATATGAAGCTGTTCTCATCAGTGACAACAGAGAGAGAGAGAGAGAGAGAGAGAGAGAGAGAGAGAGAGAGTGTGTGTGTGTGTGTTTCGGTGCCACCCTTGACCCAGACCCTTTGCTCTACTGAAACTGGTTTAATGGAACAAACACAGACACGACACACTAAACGCGGAAGCTCTGCTGAGGAGTGTTCTCTTTTTTCACATTTCTAGCTTACTGCCATACTCAGTTGAATTGATTGATTGATTGATTTAATTGATTGATTGAATAATCAGCAGGTTGAGTCTCTGAGAGACTTTAATCATCTAATAACCCCTTATAGCCCCCGTCTGTCACCGAAATACCTCTAACTGACAGGTGCAGGTCCACCTGTGTATACTGAGGGGCTCAGGAGGAAGTCGTTAGGAGTAATGGCTACGAAAATTGGCACTAACAGCTGGTACAGATCTGGTCAAACTGGTGTTTGTGATGTGGTGTGTGTGTGTGTGAGAGAGAGAGAGAGAGAGAGAAGAGAGAGAGAGAGAGAGAGAGAGAGAGAGAGAGAGAGAGAGAGAGTGAGAGAGAGTGTTGGTGCATATATGGCAGGTCACCGGCACTTATGGTAACACAGCTGTGTCTAATTCCAGTGGGTGTGGGAATAATTAGTGGAACAGCCCAGAATATAGGTTAAATACTATCTGTCCTTCAATTAGATAGATAGATGTATAGATAGATATATAGATAGATAGAGTATATAGATAGATAGATAGATAGACAGACAGACATATAGATAGATAGATAGATAGATAGATAGACAGACAGATAGATAGATAGATAGATAGATAGATAGATAGATAGATAGATAGATAGATAGATAGATAGATAGATAGATAGATAGATAGATAGATAGATAGATAGATAGATAGTGGCTTGGCATTGCCCCTGCCTCATTTACCATACGTTAACATAACATAACATACGTTCTCTTGATCTTGCCCTCCTTCTCCGGCTCTTAGTCTGTCTCCCCCCCACCCTCTCTCAGTGAGTAGGATGGAGGGATGGAGAGAGATGGGGGAGGAGAGAATGGACAGACGTCACGATCAGTCTGTGTGGGAGACCGCAGACACTCGCGTGCTTGCACTCTGTCTTTCTGTCCAACGCCCTTTCTCTCTTTCTGTCTCTCACTCTCTCTCTCTCTCTCTCTTTCTCCCTGTCGGTGGGAAACGGTGGGTGTCTGATGTCACAGAGCAGTGGGAGTCTGCTGTTCAGCTGTGACGTGACTCCGCCCCCAGCCGTGTGTGCGTGTGTGAGCATGTGCGTGTGTGACGTTCCATGTGGTTGTTGTTGCGGATTAAGCCTGCAGAGACGAGAAGTGAAACCAGCGTGGCCTCACAAACGTCATGACTGCCTCCTCTCCTCTCTGTTTCAACCAAAACACTACTATCACAAACCCAGGGGCCTCCACCACTCTGTCTAGCACACAAACCCAGGGGCCTCCACCACTCTGTCTAGCACACAAAGCCAGGGGCCTCCACTACTCTGTCTAGCACTGAAATGGAACATGTCC
Source organism: Borostomias antarcticus (assembly GCF_949987555.1). NCBI lineage: Eukaryota > Metazoa > Chordata > Actinopteri > Stomiiformes > Stomiidae > Borostomias > Borostomias antarcticus. The sequence continues at coordinate 11,473,617 of NC_140243.1, read as the reverse complement.
AGTATGGACCATGAAATCGAGCATTCCACAAAGAGCAAGGTTGTCATGTGTTCGTTTATTTTGTATTTTCTTTGCTTAGGCACAACGAAACATGATGTACAATGTACTGAAAGACATTTTTTGACAAGTTAGCAACATGTCCTAACAGACTTATCATTTTGCATTTTGCAACTTTACTGCTGTTCTGCATATCTGTAGTTCTCAGCCCCGCGTCTGTTCCTGCATGTACAGGAGGGCTGTAACACAGGGGCACATCTCTGGGAAGAGGGTTCACTCTAAGAGAGGCCAGGCAGGAAGGGCTTACAATGAAACTACTCTAGCAGCTTCCTGTGTGTGTGTGCGTGTGTGTGTGTGTGTGTGTGTGTGTGCGTGCGAGTGTGTGTGTGTGCGTGTGAGTGTGTGTGTGTGTGCGTGTGTGTGTGAGTGTGTGTGTGTGTGTCTGTGTGTGTGTGTGCGTGTGTCATTGTGTGTAGATGGTTCACTGAGAGAGAGGGAGGGAGCGTGACATAGAGAGAGAGAGAGGGAGAGAGAGAGAGAGAGAGAGAGAGAGGCAGAGAAAAAGAGGGAAACAGAGGAGAGAGAGGGAGGTTTGAGTGAAGGAGACCAGGACCAGTGCCAGGTTGTACTCCCCTAGCCTAAGGTTGGCTTTTTACAGCCAATGTGATTGAGCTTGGTGACTGATTTACATGCGCAATTAATTGGTTTGTTTATGGGAGTATTACACAAGGTGTCCACTAGCTAAAATATGCAACGAGCACACATTCTTTTCCATAAATCAAACATGGTACAGTAATTAAACAGCATTAGCTTAGGGCTTGTTTCTGTTGACACCTTCACATGTAAACAGACTGCCATGCATGTTGTGAGTTGTGCGTTTCACAAAGGTTAAGTCAAAAGTGATGTTACTCATTATCCAATGCTATGGAAATCTGTTGCTGTGTATCACACGCACCCATGCTATTGTGTTTTGGCACCTGAAGCCTTTCTTTATCCCTTGCCCATTCGTCCGTGCTCGTTTTGTTCATCGGGCCTGTAAACCACTTCCTGTAGTTCGCGCCAAGCTTCCTGCCCAGAGGGTCAGAGGTTATCTTTAAACTCCGCCCTGCCTGCCCGCCTCTCAGTGCAGCTGTTTCCTCACGTGATTACTGACCAAGTTCACACACTCCAGTCTCCTGTCTGAAGAGCTATAGAGTGTGACCATGAAGAAGACCAGGCAGAGGCATTCAGAGCTCATACTGCAAGTCCTCCGTTGCTTTTGAATTGGGTGGATGCTTCTCTAGATTTTTCTTCCCTCAAGCCCTCTTTAGAAAGGTTAACCTTTTGGACATGTGAGGGAGTGAGTGTGTGCTTGTGTGTCTGTGTGTGTTCGGGTGTGTAGAAGGGGTGTGGTGCTATCCAGTTCTTGGACAGGAACTGGGGATTCCAAATATGTGTGTTTGCTTGAGAACATCTGCCCGTGTGTGTGTGTGTGTGTGTGTGTGTGTGTGTGTGTGCGCGTGCATGCGTGCATGTGCGTGTGAGTTTACAACATCTGCTCCTCATTGGCTTTGTTTTTCCTCCTTTGGACGGCCCACCCTTGCGATCTGGTTGTTGAACTCAAGGGTATTTCTGGTGTGTGTGTGTGTGTCCATAATGATTCTTCCAGGCCAGTCTAATACTGTGGATTCACATGCTTGTGAGTGTGCTTCCCTGCAGCAGGCCTGCACTATTGACTCATCCACGGAGTACCAAGGCTGGTGGAGAGAAAAGCCCTCTTCATCCACAGACAGCAGGACGGAGGGAGAGAAGAGAGAGAGAGAGAGAGAGAGAGAGAGAGAGAGAGAACTCGCACAGCTCCGAGGAAGACGGTGCCGCACACATTTACACGCTCGCTGCCGGAACTGACAGCCCTCATCATTCTCCTTGGTCTGTATGCCGCTTGGCTGATATTGGGTAACTCAGGAGAGACACACACACACACACACACACACACACACACACACACACACACACACACACACACACACACACACACACACACACACACACACAGAGTTGAGTGGGATTGATGGAGATTAATTCCTCTGTTTCGTTTGACAGTGTTTGACTATGAGTTTACAACAAAGAGAGCTTTCTATTCCAGCTGTCTCTGAGAGCTCCGATCTTATCAGTTATTTACCTGCCTCAACCTCTGTTGTCTCAACAAACTCAAGAGAGAGAAAGAAAGAGAGAGAGAGAGAGAGAGAGAGAGAGAGAGAGAGACACACAGACAGACAGACAGACAGGAAGACCGAGACAGCAGATACAGCAGCTGAACCCATGTCAGTGGTGTTGGGTGTTGAACTTGACTGTGGGTCCAGACCCTGGCACGGCGGTGTGACCTGGAGGTTGACGACATGACACCCTCCTGTCAATTAGGGCCCCCCCTGCTCCCCACCCCACCACCACCACCACGCCCCTCACTTCCCCCTCTCAACCTCCTCACTTCTCACCCCCCCTTGGTCCCCTTCAGTAGCCACAATGCAGAGCGGTGTCCCAGCTGGGTTCCCGAAGTGACACGCCCCTGCAGAATGGCCTGGGTCAACCCTGTGTCAGCCGCACAGAAACTCATTGCCCCTCATTAATCCTCCACACTGGCACTCACAGTCAGGCACGAGATGTCAGTCAGCTCCCCCTGATCTCTTGTTACCCTGGTCTAGTCCCTACCTAGTAAGACTATATCCCTCTGTTACAGCAAGCTAAGAGATGATCAAAGCCTTGTCCTGGTCTCTCCTGGTCTCGCTCACCCTGCCTCCCCGTCTCTCCCCCTCCCCTCTCTCCTGCGCCGCTGACCCTGGTGATGACATGACAGCCCTGTCATGGCAGGGGGAGGGG
>NC_140243.1:11460764-11463264 GCF_949987555.1 Borostomias antarcticus | reverse complement strand
CTGTCTCTCCCTCTCTGCTGTAAAATAATCATGGGGCTTAGAACGCAGTCAAAGCTGAGCCCTTTCACAATGCAAAGCAGATGTGTGAGACGAACATGTACACACATACACACATACACACACACACACACACACACACACACACACACACACACACACACACACACACTCACAGACACACGTGCAGAAGATCAGCCTGCAGCATTCTGGGCCGGAGGGCAGGGGGGGAAGTAAGCAAAAACAGCCTTGTTGCTAGGATACCGCCAAAATAAAACAATCCCAAAGGCCTTAGTCTGTAAGAGTCTGTTTCAGGCCACAAAGTGGAGAGTTGGGGAGCAGTGTCCTGTAATCCAGCTGCAGCAGGGCACTATCCAGACTGTTGACTGGGCGCTAGTTTGCCTTTCCTGTCCGTGTTTCTCTTTCTGTCAACATCTGTTGTCACATCTCAAGTTAATGCTTTGGAAAAACAGGTCTATAATTGTCGGAGAGATATGTCCAAAAGCTAGGCCACGGTGCATTGAAGCTTGCCATTGTGTGCATGTGTGTGCGTGTGTGTGTGTGTGTGTGTGTGCGTGTGTGTGTGTGTGCGTGCACGTGTGTGTGTCTGTGTGTGTTTATCCACCCCAGGTTGGTTGTAGATTCAGTTAAGGCCTGTCGGAGCATGCTGGTGTGTGTTGTGTTAAACAGAGGAAATATCTTCCTGATTGAACTGTTTTCCAGGGTGCTTATCAGAGCCAAAAAGCCTGCTTTCTTCCTGAGAGAGAGAGAGAGAGAGAGAGAGGGAGAGAGAGAGTAAACAGTGAAGCTGGCAGAAAAACTCAGTTGTTGGAATAACATGTCTCTCTTTCTCTCTTTCTGCCTCAACAGTTGTTCCTAATGTAGTGATATGAGCCCCAGTGATCTACCAAGAGATAGCATTCAGAGCTTCCTCTTCATCCTGCGCTAGAGTGCCCCACGCAGGAATGTGTCTGCCTGTACCAGGAACAGGTGATGGGTTCTAGGGCATCTTCTGATGTCTGTGCACACACACACACACACACACACACACACATACACACACACGCACACGCACACGCACACGCACACACCATTGGAGGCCGAGGGGGATTCCTGGGAATAATGTTTAACAGAGAGAAGCTCAACTCTGCCATCAATTTGAGCCTTTGCAGAAGACTGTGTGGTTTACTTTAGATATCTAGGGCAGAGACTGGGAGATAAGAGGAGCATATTTCACCCCGCACTCCGGGTTCAAGCTTGTTTGTGTGAACAAGTCAGGGAAAGATTAACTCTGAGAAAACTCGAGACTGCTAGAGGTATGTGTGTGTAGGTGTGTGTGTGTGTGCGTGTGTGTGTGTGTGAGTGTGCGTGCGTGCATGCGCGTGTGTGCGTTTTTTTATTTTATTTTATTTGTTTATTTGACTACATTAAACATACACCACAACATTTTGTGTATGACTAAAATCATTGTGGATGAACGCAATAAAGTTAAAAACTCTTACACTCCTCTTACATTCAGAGGGCACAGCAAGTTGTGTTTGATTAAACTGACAGCAATAAAGGAACTACGACAACTGACTGGCAGTTTACAATGCAAATGATATATACAGACCCTATACAGAAATGATATATACAGACCCCATACAGGAATGATATATACAGACCCCATACAGAAATGATATATACAGACCCCATACAGAAATGATATATACAGACCCCATACAGGAAAGATATATACAGACCCCATACAGAAATGATATATACAGACCCCATACAGAAATGATATATACAGACCCCATACAGGAATGATATATACAGACCCCATACAGAAATTATATATACAGACCCCATACAGAAATTATATATACAGACCCCATACAGGAATGATATATACAGACCCCATACAGAAATGATATATACAGACCCCATACAGGAAAGATATATACAGACCCCATACAGAAATTATATATACAGACCCCATACAGAAATTATATATACAGACCCCATACAGAAATGCACTAAAACCAGAGGTAGGAGGAGGACCCTATTATACAGGTACTCTACCCATCAGTCATTTCTTCACCCCAAGTTTGAATTTGCTTAGGATGGGATTGGTTTTGATCACCAGAGCTAACTCCCCAGCCCCAAAGCCAAAACGATATCTCTCCCTGCATTGGTCTTATGGGTCTTGCCCCGTGGGAAATCGTCACACAGACAACTAGAGACAGCTTCATAAATTACCCTGTGTACCAGGCCTAGTTTGATCTGAGAAACCCTGGCTTCCACCGGTAGCCAATTTAATCCTTGGAAGTGGCTCCTTCCAATGTGGGAACGGGAATCTAACTGCAAGACTACCCTCATTAGTTTGTTTCGAGAGGTCTGCAGTTTGTGCTTTAGTGCCTTTGAAGCTCCTTCAAACCATGATGTGCTAGCATAATCAAAGTGGCATTGGATTAGTGCTGTAGCATCTTCATGGACTCACTGTCTAGCACTTTCTGGCCAG
>NC_140243.1:11450764-11455764 GCF_949987555.1 Borostomias antarcticus | reverse complement strand
ACACACGTTCAAACTGACACATACACACACACACACACACAACTCACGCTCTCTCTTTCTCTGTTTCTCTGTTGGTCACTCACTTGCTCTCTGTTTCTATTATTTGAAAGCTGAAAGCTGTTCTGTCTCATCCACAGAGGGGGGGAGAGAGAGAGAGAGAGAGAGAAAGAGAAAGAGATAGAGGGGGAGAGAGCAAAGTGAAAGGTGGATGAAAAGGTCATGAATTCCTCCTTCTCTGGTTACTGCCACTGAGTCCCTGGTCTCTGAGGGGAACTCGACTGCTGGGCTGGTTCTCTTCTCTCTACTCACACAACCCCCCTCCCCCCACCTCAGACAGTATTTGCATGCTGTACACTATGAGGGGTTTCCCTGTGACACACACACACACACACATACGCACACAAACTGTATTTGTATACCCCCTGAACCTTGTTGTTAATCATAATACTATTCAACTTCTCGTCTCTAACCTCAGACGTGTCACCTCCCTGTCTGTCCCTTGCTGCTCAGTGAAGTGTGTGTGTGTCTGTGTGTGTGTTTGTGTGGCTGTGTGTGTGTGGCTGTGTGTGTGTGTGTGTGTGTGTGTGTGTGTGTGGTGTGTGTGTGTGAAGCTGGCCATGATGCATCGTCATGCTACATGATCTGCCCTACACTTACTGGTAGTCATGCATCCGGGTTTCAGTTCTATTTCAGGACATTTTTACCTATTTGCAGAGGCTCAGGCGAGCGTCTACAGAGGTAGTTAGAGATGGCTGTGTGCTTACGTCTGCCGGCGAGGGGGGGTGGGGGGGTGGCCTGGGATTTTCCTGGGAGGCTCCAGACACCTGCTACTATCACTCTGCTCGCTCTCGCTCTCTCCCTCCCTCTCTCTTTCCCTCTTTCTTTCTCTCTTTCCCCTTCTCTTGTTCTTCCCCCTTTCAGAGAGCACCGTGTGGTCAGTTATGTTTCAGAGAGCGCCGTGTGGTCAGTTATGTTTCAGAGAGCGCCGTGTGGTCAGTTATGTTTCAGAGAGCGCCGTGTGGTCAGTTATGTTTCAGAGAGCGCCGTGTGGTCAGTTATGTTTCAGAGAGCGCCGTGTGGTCAGTTATGTTTCAGAGAGCGCCGTGTGGTCAGTTATGTTTCAGAGAGCACTGTGTGGTCAGTTATGTTTCAGAGAGCGCCGTGTGGTCAGTTATGTTTCAGAGAGCACCGTGTGGTCAGTTATGTTTCAGAGAGCACCGTGTGGTCAGTTATGTTTCAGAGAGCGCCGTGTGGTCAGTTATGTTTCAGAGAACGCCGTGTGGTCAGTTATGTTTCAGAGAGCACCGTGTGGTCAGTTATGTTTCAGAGAGCGCCGTGTGGTCAGTTATGTTTCAGAGAGCGCCGTGTGGTCAGTTATGTTTCAGAGAGCACCGTGTGGTCAGTTATGTTTCAGAGCAGCACTGAATTATTGAAGCAGCAGGCCAGAGGACAGAAACCAGGAGACGAGCTCTCTGGAGAGGGAGGAGGAGGAGGAGGAGGAGGAGGAGGAAGAATAGAGGACGGGGGGTGAGGGGAAGAAGGGGAGAGGACAGAGGAAGAGAGGGGGAGGGAAGAGGGCAGGGCGGAGGGGGGTGGTGGGAGATGGAGATGGGATTTCTCCTCTGCTTGACACGACGAGCTGAGCGGCTTCCAGCGGGGTGAGCGGAGACGTGGCGGTTGATCGGTGGGCGTGTGAGGTAGAGAGAGAGAGAGAGAGAGAGAGAGAGGGGGAGGGGCAGAGGAAGAGAGTGATAGACAGAGAGAGAGAGGGAGAGAGAAAGGGGGGCAGAGGAAGAGAGTGATAGAGAGAGAGAGGGAGAGAGAGAGGGGGGCAGAGGAAGAGAGTGATAGAGAGAGAGAGGGAGAGAGAGAGGGGGGCAGAGGAAGAGAGTGATAGACAGAGAGAGAGAGAGATAAAGAGACAGAGAGAGAGCAGCAGGTCACGTGACCGCCGGGAGATCCTTCTGCAGAGCTGGTCACCTGACTGACTGGAAGCATGCACCCTGCTGCTGCCTGAGACACGCTCCCAGAAGTGATGCGTATGCCAGTGTCCGTGTCCGTGTGTGTGTGTGTGTCCGTGTCCGTGTGTGTGCATGTGTTTGTGTGTGTGAGGGACTGTCCCTGTGCCCGGAAGCCGGCATTAAAACCGATGTGTGTATTTTTGTGTGTGATGTTATAGAGTGGGCACATTCTGGTGTCATTTAGAGTGGGCACATTCTGGTGTCTCTTCATGTACAGTAGCTTTGATTTAAATGCTGACACATTTATGCACGCACACACGGACACGGGAACACAGGCGCACGCACACGCACACACACACACACACACACACACACACACACACACACACACACACACACCAAAGAGGCTGTGTTCTCCTGGAAGGTGCCCTTCTAGATGGCTGCTAGCACCGGTGACAAATATATACTGTAACATAAGGCATCAGGGACCAGGAGCAGTGTTTGTAAGAGCTGTGTGTGTGTGTGTGTGTGTGTGTGTGTGTGTGTGTGTTACTACAGGTTTCTCCAGGGTAATTCTGAGTTTTTTGTACAGCCGTCACCCGCCCACACATACAATACACATTCACACGTACTGTAAAATACAATCTCTCTCTCACACACAGGATCAAAAGTACCGTAGGTTGTGTTTACTGTAACTCACAGATTCAAACATTTTGCTGATCAAAGCGACTTTCTGACAGCTGTAAATTGAACACAAGGCAACACTAACAAGCTGATATACGTTGGTATACTGTACATACTGTTAAAAACAAGGTTTAGCAAAGAGAAGAAAACACAGCAGGAATATTCATAGAGGTGCTGGTAGCGGGAAATAAACTAATTTAGAAAAAGAAGAAACCACATATTCAGGTCTAGATGCAAAAGAGTTTAGTCGACAGTGTTTCGGCCGTAGCCTTTGTCACAGTCAAAAACAAGGTTTAAAATTATTTTACAGACTCTTAACTTAATTGTTGTTGACATGCTGTACAGCACTTTTGTCAACTTTGGTTGTTTTTAAATGTGCTTTATGAATGAAATTGACTTGACTTGACTTGACTAAATGCAAAGTGCCTTCCAGGAAGCATGTGGTATTGGGCTGTGTGGTTGAGTAACTGTCACGTCCCCCTCGACACCCTGGACTTCCCGTGCCACCCGGCTGCTCTCTGGACGCCCAGGACTTTTGTGTTGGCGCGTCTCGTGTTGTTGTGACTGTTTGTTCCTTCACCCCCTGTCTACCCTGCTCTCTGTGACATTCTACCCTGCTCTCTGTGACGTTCTACCCTGCTCTCTGTGACGTTCTACCCTGCTCTCTGTGACGTTCTACCCTGCTCTCTGTGACGTTCTACCCTGCTCTCTGTGACATTCTACCCTGCTCTCTGTGACGTTCTATTCTGCTCTCTGTGACGTTCTACCCTGCTCTCTGTGACATTCTACCCTGCTCTCTGTGACGTTCTACCCTGCACTCTGTGACGTTCTACCCTGCTCTCTGTGACGTTCTACCCTGCTCTCTGTGACGTTCTACCCTGCTCTCTGTGACGTTCTACCCTGCTTTCTGTGACGTTCTGCCTGCTCTCTGTGACGTTCTACCCTGCTCTCTGTGACGTTCTACCCTGCTTTCTGTGACGTTCTGCCTGCTCTCTGTGACGTTCTACCCTGCTCTCTGTGACGTTCTACCCTGCTCTCTGTGACGTTCTGCCCTGCTTTCTGTGACGTTCTGCCCTGCTTTCTGTGACGTTCTGCCTGCTCTCTGTGACGTTCTACCCTGCTCTCTGTGACGTTCTACCCTGCTCTCTGTGACGTTCTGCCCTGCTTTCTGTGACGTTCTGCCCTGCTCCCAGGGATGTTCTGCCTGCTCTCTGTGACGTTCTACCCTGCTCTCTGTGACGTTCTACCCTGCTCTCTGTGATGTTCTACCCTGCTCCCAGGGATGTTCTGCCTGCTCTCTGTGTCGTTCTACCCTGCTCCCAGGGATGTTCTGCCTGCTCTCTGTGACGTTCTACCCTGCTCTCTGTGACGTTCTACCCTGCTCCCAGGGATGTTCTGCCTGCTCTCTGTGACGTTCTACCCTGCTCCCAGGGATGTTCTGCCTTCTCCTTGCGTCTCCATTCCTTGTCTCACCCTACCTTGGTCCTAGTTCTTTCACTGCTGACTAGTCCCCTCTAGTCCCTCTCCAACCCCTCTATTTTCCTCTAGCACCCTCTAGTCTAGTCCCTCTTCTTCCCTCTGGTTCTCCTCTCGTTCCCTCTAGTCCTCTCTAGTCCCTCTCCTACTCCGCTCTATCCCTCTCCTACTCCGCTCTAGTCCCTCTCCTACTCCGCTCTAGTCCCTCTCCTACTCCGCTCTATCCCTCTCCTAGTCTGCTCCCAGTCCCCCAGCTCCAGCCCTAGTCCTAGTACCCAGCTCCAGCCCTAGTCCTAGTACCCAGCTCCAGCCCTAGTTCTCTGGCTCCCGCCTTAGTCCTCGCCCCCCAGCTGCCCGTGTGTCTCTGATATTAGGGTGCGTGTCCACCGGGAGCTGTATTTTAGAGCTGGCGCTGTTTTCTCGTTGTTTACAATGGGTAATGAGCTCTAGGGCGCTATAGAGGCGAGAGCTGTGTTCCAAGTGATTTTTAGCGCTACAGCGCCATGAGCTCTAGGCATTTTTTGCAGTTGAAAAAAGTTTAACTTTTTGGGCTAGAGTGCAGGCTGTAAACGGCTGTTCTGACAATGGTCAGTTTTTGGCAAAACCGCAGAGACAGCGAACGTTAGCACTAGCTAACATTAGCTAGCTATCTTAACTTGGCTAGTTAATCTGCAGTCTGCAAAAACACGACACTCGTTGCTAACGTAGCTGTAAAACATCGGTAGCCTAGCCAGCTCTAAACTCCGGCTCTAGTGCATTCTATGCAACTGTAAGCTTGGCGCTGTTCAGCTACATACAGCTCGTTGGTGGACACACAGCCTTAGTCTCACCTGCTCTCAGTTTGATTTGTATCACGGCACCTGCACCTCGTTCCATTGA
>NC_140243.1:11438264-11445764 GCF_949987555.1 Borostomias antarcticus | reverse complement strand
TTGTATGGACCAAAACATCAAAAGGGGCCAACAGCCAAAAGTGGCAAAACATCAACACACACACAAACACACACACACACACACACACACACACACACACACACACACGTACACACACGTACACACATAGACCTACAGTACTCACACACTCTCATACCTCAATAAAGACCTAGAACCATCACCCGGCCATCCACCATGAGGAAAACGGGCCTCTCTCTCTTTTTGCTGCCACCGTCAAAAGAAACCCATGCTCAGGCCTTTTTTTCCCCCCTGTCTTTCGACAGACTTGGCAACACAATTTCGCTAACATGGGTGTAAAACAAGCCTTTTTATTTGGTTTAAATATAGTTATGTGGTGAGCTAAGAATGTACGCGTGTGTGTATGTGTTTGTATGACTGCGTGTGTGTGTATATGTTCTGTGGAGGGTGTTTTGGCAGAGGCATTGTCTAATATTATGTTAGTATTGTGATATCTGTGCTGGCTCAGGCGGTTTCTCTCTCTCTGTGGTGATGAGGGGAGCTGCTGGCAGCCGCGGAGGAAACCCTCCCCAGACTCGGTCCTGCGTCACACGGGGTCTTCTCTGACACGGCCTCGCCGCGCAGAAACAGGGAGGGACGAGTAGAGACCTACAGCTTAGAACGTAGTCCCTCACCAAGGAATCAGACCGAGGTGGCGGTACTGCTGCTGACAGCTTATGAGCAAGTATCTGAGCTCCATTTTCTTATAAGTGTTAAACATGAGCTGAATGGTCAGTTAAGATCATATTTCATTACCCTAGATCCATTGCTTGACAGTGAGCAGGACAGAGAGAGGGGAATGTGGAGGACTGTGCTGAGTGCTTGGAGCTGAGCTGAGCTGAGCTGAGCTGAGCCACTCAAACCCCCTGGAGCCACCATAATACTGACCTTTCCTGTTATGGAAATGTGCTGGTGGTCGGCCCAGTCTATTTGAAAGTCCACACAGTACTAGCTGGAGCTGCCTGTCTCATTCCTGAAGGCTTCTTCACTCATGTTCTAACATGTTGTTGTTCTCTCCCAAGCATTGTTCAACAGCTGCTGAACAAAAATTATTTTTGTTTCCCCCCCCCTCTTTATTTCCTCTATTTATTCAATATCTTCCTGCAAAGCAATGATCTGTTGACAGACCCTCATACCATGATGTTGGTCACACTGTGCACATATTGGATTCATTTGAATGCAACGCATTAATCCAGCATTTTGAATGTTCAGTTTCTGAACAGTTTCTCTGCAGGACAATGAGTGTCCCCGTGGCCTGGGGCAGCTACCTGGCGCTTGGGTCACAATTAGAGTCCCCGTGGCCTGGAGCAGCTACCTGGCGCTTGGGTCACAATTAGAGTCCCCGTGGCCTGGGGCAGCTACCTGGCGCTCGGGTCACAATTAGAGCTCATTTCATGGTCCAGGCTGTCACAGGCCGCCCTCCTGTCCATCACTTAGATTAGGGGCTAACTGGGGAAAATAAAGTGACATGTTTTCCTTTGTAATGAAAGCAGAGCTGTGTTAATACTTACACAAGCTGTTTGAGTTTGGGGCCGGGGCCACAGACTGCGCCCTGTGTCAAAGCGTCAAGGCAGCGGCGCTGTAACGTTACTTCCTGCCCGCGTCGTCTGGAGTTTCCACATGATGTGATTAGAAAGCAATTTGCTCTCTGACGATCAGGGCCCAAGAAAAACACCTGCTTTATTAAAACAAAACAAATTACCCCATTTAGTCCAGAGACGTAAGACATATACACAGCTGAATGGTTTATTGACCCCAATACATCACAGGGATTTATTATTATACTGTAAATAAAGGAGGTTTTGGAAGCGATTCCGAACACGATGGTTTGACCAGGGAACTAGATCCTTATCCTGATGTTTGATTAAGGACATTAATAAGGACTGCTGTTTTAATTTGAGTTTTGGGCTGAAAAGCTCAAGTGAACAGAGATGGATATGTGTGCCTGGCTTATCAGGGGTATAATAATTACCCAGCCCGCTAATCCAATTCATTGTTCCCATTCGTGTAATTTTTCATGTTTGAATAGGATAATGGCCTACTGGACGATGCTGTGCTGTCCTGTGAATGTGTATGGTAAATGGACTGCACTTATATAGCGCTTCTATCCAAAGCACTTTACAATGAAGGCCTCTCATTCACCCATTCACACACACATTCACACACCAATGGCAGCAGCTGTCATGCAAGGTGCTAGCCTGCTCATTGGGACCAATTTGGGGTTTAGTGTCTTGCCCAAGGACACTTTGACTATGTGGACGGGTGCAGCCGGGATTCGAACCGCCAACCCTACGATCATTGGCCTATGCATTGCTTGCAGGTGGTTAAGTACAGTATCACATGGTAGGCGAGACCACATGATCGTCCAGCAACTTCATTGTCCCCCACCCAGCAACGCTGAAGAGAGGGGGGACTTTAGATTGATCCCTGTACGAGAGTACGCACGTGTGTGCATATGTATGTGTGTGTGTGTGTGTGTGTGTGTGTGTGTGTGTGTATGTGTGTGTGTGTGTGTACATACGTACGTATGTGATGTACCAGATCCCACCACCGGGGGCAGTTGCCACAATTCATTTTTCCCATTGACAAGTACATGTTGCTTTGTACATTAAAAAAACCTATGCTTGGTTTCTCAGTAAACGTATAATCAAAATGGTGGGCCTATAGGCTGGCTCTATATTTAAACTAGAGGATCACCCCACTTACATTACACATGTTCAAAGGTGTGTGCTTGTTCAAAGGTTTGGACTAATGTGGCAGCTACTGATGGAAGATTCACACTTTCTGCTGTAACTATTCCAATACATTGGCTACAGCAACATCTTAAAGAGCAGTGTGTTTTGATATGAGTGTACGAAGCACAACAAAATCACTCCTGCTGTACTGCAGTACTTCAGAAGTATGTTGACTGTCTGAAGGAGTTTGAGTTCTTGACTAGAAATTGCCTCGATAAACACTGTGCTGAAGGGCTTAACTGTCTAGGCCTGGAACATTGTGAGGGGGATTCTCCATCACCACAACCCCCTGGAGAATGGAAATCACCTTGCCAACATTTGGCAGCCTCGCTAACGTAGCTTAGCATATCTTAGCATTATGCTAGCCAAAGCTACGCATGTAGACCTTGGGTGTTTACCACTGAACAGAGAGGCTAATCTGAGATAATCGTTAAGCTTTTAGTAGGCTATGTCCTTTCAATTATGGGCTTTTTTTAGCACAGGTTTCTATGCTGCTATGAAGTGTTTTGAAATAGTTTGTAACGTGTTAAACATTGCTAAAAAAGGAATCTAAAAATGTGTAATTGTGACAGATGCTTTTGACATTTCCCAAAAAATCAAGATGTCAGAGAAAGACTGTGCAACAGGCGGAGAACCTCTTCATTGTATAATTATGTAGCCAGAAGTTTATCATTTCAATAGCACTCCCTGAATCAAGAGCAGCAGTCCCTCTCTCTCTCTCTTTCTCCCTCTCTCTCTCTCTCTCTCTCTGTATCTTCCCCTCTCTCTTCTGTCCCCTCATTCGTTTATGCATCTGCCTGTTGTTTATGAATGCAGAACATTCAGAGTGTCTGGTTAAATCTCTACGGTTCATTAGACATTCACTTTCGCTGTCTCTCTGTTCCTCCAGATGTATCAGAAGAAGTAATTTGTCAACCTTTTCATGTTGGTTTGCATCAGATATTACATGTGAGTGTGAGTGAGTGTGTGTGTACGTGTGTGTATGTCTGTATGTGTGTGTGTGTGTGTGTGTGTGTGTGTCTGTCTGTCTGTATGTGTGTAAGTGTGTGTGCGTGTTTCTCTCAGTGTGTGTGTGTGTGTATGTCTGTATGTGTATGTTTGTATGTGTGTATGTCTGTCTGTATGTGTGTGTGTGTGTGTCTGCATGTGTGTAACCGTGTGTGTTTCTCTCAGTGTGTGTGTGTGTGTGTGTGTGCGCACACGTGTGTGTGTGTTTGTCTGTGCGTGTGTGTGTGTTTGTCCACACGGGGAGAGGTGAGGGGAGTGCTGCCAAAAGCAGCAGCACTGACGCATGAAAACACCCGCCAAAAATGTGGAGCTGCTGGCCAGTATTGTTCCAGTATTATTCCAGTATTGACTGTGTTGCTTTGTGTTTTGCCTTGATGTCCTTCCTCACAGAGCCATGCAGAGAGCAGGGCTGGGGAAGGGGAAGTAGTGCGTAGATGAAGATTAAGTGTCAAGTACAGTAAATCAATGGTAGCATCCATTTGAATTGGCCAATGTTTGTCTGGCCTTTCCAGCTCTTTAGGATTGATTGTACAGTTCAGTGATATGAAAGTGTGAGGGATGCCCATTTGCCTGAATAGAGAGTTAACCTTCACCGTTGGTATTTAAGAAGCCCTGTATAATTCGTCTCCCTCCCTCGTGATTGTACCAGTCTGCTCTCAAAGGGCAGAGATTATCAAAGATAGTCGCAGCTTTAGCAAACACTCATGACTGTTGTTCATAAGATCGTCTATCTATCAAAAGGTCTAACACGGTTTGTTTATTAGTTGAAGTCTATGTTGTCTGGTTACGGCCCATAAATATTTGAAAAATAAGCAGAGTGGATATGTGGACATGTTCCCAGGCTGAACGATACTGCCCTTAGAAGGACTTCAAACAAAGGTTTCATGCTCCACCCTCTCCTCCCTCCAAGGTTTTCCTGGTATTTATTGGCCACTAGCTGACATCTTCAGTCTGATGAGATGCAGGAATCCGTCTTTCAGAGTCGTGTCCTACTTAGAACACGAACCACCAGATGCCTTCTCTGACCACTCCCTCTGGGTGCTCCTCATCACCAACACGCACGCAAATACAGGGCAATATACTATATACAATATACTACTGAAAAGGGAGGCACAAATGCAATTGATGTTCTATATACAGAGTGAGGTACATGTGTGGTGAGTGTATATGTGTATGTGTGAGTGTGTACAGTGTCACAGTCTGGAGGAGAAAACATGCAGATGGAAAGAGAGAGGAGAAGGGGTGGCAGAGGAGGAGAGGAGAGGAGAGGGGGAGGAGAGAAAATGAAAGGAGAGGAGAGAGGAGGGGAGAAGAGGGGAGGGGAGGGGAAGAGAGGAGATGAGAGGGGAGGAGAGGAGAGGAGAGGAGAGGAGAGGAGAGGAGAGGAGAGGAGAGGAGAGGAGAGGAGAGGAGAGGAGAGGAGAGGAGAGGAGAGGAGACAGGGAGATGCATATGATGAGCACCTCCAATTCTCAGCTCTATGTGAATGCAGCCACGGGGCAGGAGTTGGCAGGGATCACACTAGGGTGTGTGTGTGTGTGTGTGTGTGTGTGTGTGTAGGGGGTAAGTCTGTGTGGGAGAGCTCTGCCTTAATGGTGCCCTTATAAAGAGGGAAGCAGGATATACTGTCCTCACACTGAAATGCCATATTAAACAAACACCAAATGGTAGGTGGCAGTGTGTGTGTGTTCACGTGTGTGCATGTGTGTGTGTGTGTGTGTGTTGTGTGTGTGTGTGTGTGTGTGTGTGCGTGCGTGCGTGTGTGTGTGTTTGGGATGGGGCCTGCTGCGCGTGAAACGCGGTGGACTCTGGCACCAGACATACCGTCACCCTGGACATATATAAATAGCCAGACTTCATATACAGTACTTCATACAATACTGTAAATGGACATCATGAGAAGAGACAAACTCAAGCCCACTAAGTTGAAATGCTTTGTGTTAAACATACAATGCAAAGGCTCCTATACCGAAGATAATTTGCTTTGATAACCAACAGATATATCTCAGTACACTTGATTTTTTGTGTTAATATATTATAATATTATTATATTTTATAGTATTAAGCAACAGTATGGAGGATTTGATCATAGCTCAATGTAGAAAAACAAACTGTCTCTAGCTCCTGATCCATTTCTTAGAGGTTGGATCTCCTAGTTCCATCCTGCCCCCCCCCCCCCCTATCCCCCCCTATCCCCCCCTATCCCTCACTGTCAGAATGGAAGCTTCTGTAGCCTCACTTCAGCGTCAACAATGCCTAAAGAGACTAGAAAACCCACAGAGCAAAGACCGACGTCTCTGTCCAGCAGTCTCTCCTTTCCTTTCCTTCCTCCTCTCCTCTCCTCCCTCCCTCCCTCCCTCCCTCCCTCCCTCCCTCCCTCCCTCCCTCCCTCCCTCCTTCCTTGCCTGGCCGTCGCTGGTTGAAGGTCATGGTTCAGTGGGGCAGAGCATGTGTGTGTTTCACTCCATCACCTCACAGCAGCTGCCCCAGGTTGACCCCAGAAGCATGGTTCACACACACACACACACACACACACACACACACACACACACACACACACACACACACATACACACACACACACACACACACACTATCTCTCTCTTTCTCTCTCTCTCTCTCACACACACACACACACACACACACACACACACACACACACACACACACAGAGTAAATAGAAGCAGCAGAATGTGTTGGAGTTGTCACTGATATTAAAGGTGTCACTGACATTAAAGGTTAGCCCCATGGTGTAGCTCAGGGCACAGTGTCTGGGGAGGGGGCTGTATCCAGGGTAATTAATAGTTTAATTAAGTGGATGGAATGCCAGAGATTAGACTGGCATGTAAACATGTAACTGGGACAAATTGTTAGACACGGACAGATGGATGACACTCTCCTGGGTTGTGTCTAGACCAGTGCCACAACATCAGGTGGTCAACAGGACACACACACACACACACACACACACACACACACGCACAAACACAGGGGTTTATGTCTGTGAGACAGCCATTGTTGTGTGAGGTGGCTCCCATGCTAAGTCTACTTGGCTTCTATTGTCTCTCTGTGAGAACCATCCTGCTACAGTAGGGGATGGGGTTCAACAACGTCATGTTGATCACAATCAACGAATTGTCACAGATCTTAATGCATTGATTCATCAGCGAGAATTACAACCCTGTATCTATTTGCCAACCCAACACAGACACTGGGAACAGAGTATGTGACACAAGCAGGAAATGGCAAGATTATCTTTGGATATTCCTTGTTTTCTCAACAGCTTGTTTTGAGTCTTGTGCACTGGATGTTTTCATATGTCTTTAACTTGAGGCTGTTGCATGGTTACAGCAGTCTGGATGTGATTCATTTCATAAGCTCATCTGGTCTTTGCAGGCAGCAGTTGAAACCAGCGGGGACCTCATGTTAGGGCTCGGCCCACATTCTAACCCCAGGACCGGCCCGGGGAAGACCCACAGAGGGAAGGGCTCAATCCACATTCTAACCCCAGGACCGGGCCGGGGCGGACCCACAGAGGGAAGGCCAGGATGTTTGGAAGCCTCCAGACCGCTTGGCAACCGCGGGCATTCTGACAACCTACGTCTCTCGGCTCCGTCTTTCTCTGGTTAAGGATAGTTCAGACACACACGCACACACACACACACGCACACACACACACGCACACACACTCACATATCCCTGAGGAGATCTAGTTCTCTCGCCTCCTAAGTGTGCGCGT